>NW_009648876.1:10042286-10066345 GCF_000708025.1 Charadrius vociferus | reverse complement strand
CTGGTGCTCAGACTGCTTGGGCACTGCTGGGACCAAACAGTGGTTAGGTGGAGCCCTTGGAGAGAACGGGATGAAGGTAAAAGTGCTGAAAATCAGTTCACAGGGCAACTCTGAGATGCTCTGATGTTCTTGGGTGTCCCAGGGCAGGGCAAGGTGAGACAGACCCATATGCTGGCATAGGGAGCATACATTTCCCAGCATCGTTCCTCCAGTTCAGCACAGAGAAAGAAATGAGATTAGCCAAACTCATGGAGTGAAAGAGAGCATGACACCCGTACAAAGAGGGACAGGCAAACAAACAGAGCTGCAAGCAGAAAATATGAGAGAATTTCAGGAGGAAGAATTTGAAAAACAGAAATGTGACTACAAAGAGAGGAGAATAAGGGTGAATTAGACAGAGAAAGATGGAGACATGGGCTGTGTTTGGAGGAAAGAACATAGGGGGAGAAAGGAGGGGGCAAAGTCCGAGGCACTCAGCGAGTTCAGAACAATCTCCATTCTCTACAGCGCTTTCTGTTTAAAAAAATAAAAAAGGAATGATGGAGAAGGGGAGAGAGTCAGACAAGTTTAATGATGTGTGTTCAAAGCTCAGATTGGAAAAATGACAGAGAAAAGCAGCCTGTTTCGGCTCTAATAAATTGTTCTTTGCTGTAAGAGACGCCTGTCGCAGCATTAATACAGGGCCCTAATACACGGGTCAGGGTTAAGTAATTTTCTCCGGCAACTTAAGCGAATAATGAAGCTGGCAGCGGCTAGTGGCGCAGTGGGAGAGATGGCCCGGGCCGCCAGCACTTTGTCTTCATTTATTATGCCAGCTCTCATGATTTGGGTACTGGCTGCAGCGACGGGAAGCCTCCGCCGAGGAGATATCGCTTCATTTCGGCAAGGTAATGAAAGCTGGGATGGGGGGAGGATAAACCAATTTGCTGGCTGACATGGAAAGGAGTGATTTGCAGACCTGGCTAAGGGAGGGGGGCGACCAAGCGAGAGGAAGCACAAGGCTAAACCAAGGGGGGTGCTCAAGGCCCTTCCCTGAGATAATGGCACCGTGTGTTTGTGGGGAGGGCAACGGAGCAGGACCACGCAGGAGGGGATGGTGGGGCTGGAGTGCAGCACGTGTCAGGACCTTAGGATTTGGAGAGTAGGGAAGAGCCACCAGGAAGAACAGTGGAAGCAGGAGAGACTGGTGGAGGAGGTAGTAGCAGGAGCAGGTCCAAGGGCTGGTGGAAGTTGTTGGTGGAGTAAAGTGGAAGCAGAAAATGTAATGGTGTGGTGATGGAAGACAAGCAGAGAGCAGCCATGTAGCAGAAGGCAGGCACAAGCAGCAGGGTGAAAGGAAGAGCAAGGGATGTTGTCCTGGCCCTGTGGGGAGGAAGGAAGACCCTCATGAGCAACTTGTCTAAGGCAGAGACACTCAGGAACTGCAGTTCTGGAGCTCACTGAAGGTCATCCCCACTGACCCCATTCTTCTCACAAGGAAAAAACTCCAAATGAAGCACAAGACAACCCTGCAGCCACATTCCTCCCAGGAGAAGAGGGAACTTCTGTCCCCCGCACTCCATCCCCACCACATGGGCACAGGCAATCCATCTCCAAGCCTACTTCTTCAAAGAAGATTAGCAATGACCAATTTTGTGGCTTAACTCCCAAAACACGGGTGTCACTCTGAGCAGCCTGGGCATACTGTTTGTATGCTCACGGTCCCCTCTGATTACCCCTGCACTGCCATCCTCTCTTCTCAGCCTGAGAGGATATGTGCCTAGTGTGACATCTTTGTCCCTGCTTTAAAATACCTGCATCACTCGGAGCACATCCTTACCTCCTTCAACATCCATGCTCCTCGGTCCCAAAACAGTGAAGGGAATGGAGGCAACAGAGCCCTGGCAGAGTCAACTCTGGGACTCTCACACTTTCCTTCCCTCCCCCTCCTCTTGATGTGGGTTAAGGATTTCCAATAAGGACCAAGTGTTGGAGGCTTAACACTGCAGTCTCTGGAGAAGCAGGCCAATTTCACACTAATCTTCCCCATGAAGGGAGAGAGCATCGGAAGCAAGAATTACATCAAAGAGAAGTTAATGCTGAGAAGCAGACGACAAAAAGGAGCTGCTTTCAGTTTCAAATGAATACACACAGCTGGATTAAGAGATCAGGCAGCTCAAAGCCTGTATCACAAGCTTTGGTACCCAGGATTTAGCCAGCAGGGAAGAGTTCTGATCTGGAGGCTCTTTTGAAAGGAGAGGAGGGTCTTTATGGAGCACTGCAGGTATTTGAGAAGAGCTAGGTAGAAGACAGGGAGGCTGATCTCTTGGTCTGGCCTCCGCTGACCTCTTCTAATAAATATCATGACAGACTTCGATAATGCAATGGATTTGTGCAGCCTACATAGCTCCTGAAGCTTTTTGGTTAGTGAACAGTTACCCTGTCGTTTCCCCTGCCCTGAACAGCGCTCCCTCCGGCTTTGGTCCGGGGCATTGCAGTTGTGTGGGCAATAACCCTCCAGGTCCTGAAATGCAGGCAGTCCTTTCCCTCATGGCAGGACGTGCGTTTAGCTTCAAATGCGACTAGCAAAGGCAGCTGAGCTCCCTGTAATATAAAACGCACCCTCCAGAGGAAAGGAGAGCAGAGGGTGAATGCAGTAATGTGTCTGTTGTCCCATTTTAAGTGGTGCTGAAGTGAGTCCCAGCGCACTCCCCCCGCCAGGAGGCTGACAGGTGTAAATCCCGCGATGAATGAAGGCACCGAGCCCTATAAAGCTGGTGTCTCTCCACGCATCTCCGCTCTGATTGACTTGTCGGCTCTCTAAGGCTGACTCTATCAGCTCCTCGCTGCCTCCAATTCCAGGTGTGATTTAGTTTGGAGATGAGAGGTGACAGTTAACATTGGTACTCGTCAGTGTAGATCAGACACAGTCACGCTGTCTTCTCCTCGCTCACTCCCTTGCCTCCTCCCCCATGCTCCCCACCCCTCTGGTATCTCCCACTCCTATCTGTTGCTCTCATTCTCCCTGCCTATCCTCATCCAGTCCCTCTGCTTACCTCCGTATCCTTTTGCCTCTCATCACCATTGCCAGAGCGCATCGTCAGTAAATTCTTCCCTTTCTCTCCTCTTTTCTGTCCCAGAATAACAGACTCCTAATACCTTCTTCAAGGAAACTTCTCTTGTGCAAAGACTAGGAACAGCTGTTTTGGCTTGTCCTTTCCAGTCCCCTGTAAAGCTAAGCAAGCAATATCTAGCAAATACTCCATTTGCCAAATTTAACCTATTTCTCCATTGATGGGCTGTTCATTTGAGTTGAATTCTCTCAAGTGTATTTGCTGTTTGGAATTCACCTAGCGGTTTTGAGGAATGAATCTGGGCTTGAAGACAGAAGAAAAGAGGGATTTTGCACTTGGTGCAAGAGATTACAACTGAATTGTTTGGTGTGGAAGAACTCTTTTTAGTCCCAATGCTGTAATATCCTAGAAGAGCCCTACAACCACGGTTTCTGATACAACTGCTCAGATTTCACACCTGGAACTCCTCCTTGATTTAAAATTTCCAGTTCAAACATTTCCTGCCAATGCCCACTACCTGTAACCCTTATGGAAAAGGAACACAAGGGAAAGGAATCCCACTTATTAGAAATAATTGCAAAAAATCTTGGTTGTATTCACACAGTTTTAACTCAGATAACTTTCTACTCTGTATCACTCTTGGTCTCCCATTTCCCAATCACATTCAGTTTCAGTCCCTAGTACTTTAAGTGACAGGATTTCTTTAAGCCACACTAAAAACAGCAATTGTTCCAGCACCACCAAATAGGAAGTGACTCAATGGACAATGTATGGGTTAGGTTCATCCTTTTCACTTTCCAGTTCCTACTGTTCTAGTTTTCAATAACTTTTGTAGCTAATTTCCAATGAGGTATAATATTGTCCTCTTTTCCAGGGGACAGTCACAGGCTTCACAGTACCAGAGAGCTTGCTTATATATTTACAGATTACTTAAGCTGGAAGAGACTGAATGGAAATTGTAGGATGGGCTAGGAATCCAAAATGATCTTGACAAATTGGAGAAAAGGCCTGGAAGAAAGGAGGCATATCAGCCACAGCACCACACTCAGCCATCAGGTAGGAATAACAGGAGCAGATACACCTATACAGCTAAACGGAAGGTGAGAGACTTGCAGAGCCACGTTGCCTCAGCACAGGACATAACACATGCATGTTGCGCTTGGAAGCGATAGAGGAGATGGGCTAACATTCCCTTAGCATATTCCCTCTCCAGTACACTTGAGCCTGAATAATAAACTGTACAATCACGGGTCTGGAGAAGAATCAGGTAGGTAGCAGAGCTATAGAAATGGATGTAGTGAGGTCACAATTTGAAGATGAATCCCCATACCAAGCAGTTGTGAAAAAGCAAACAATGAGAAACAAGAGAACAGCCTGTAAAGGCACAAGAACTAATCCTTGTGCTCTCCTTAGTGTAATTAAGGCCTGAGCTGGGCTTCTTGGCCCTTCCTCGTTCCTCTCTGGACACTGAAGTTCAAGGAAAAAAAAACAGAAGGAGCCAGAAGGACCCAGGGAAGTTAAGCAAGAATGATCAGAGATCTAGAAAAGCTGACCTGCAGGGTAAAGGCTGTAACTAGGTTTGTTTAGTCTAGAGGGAAAAAAAAAAGACTGGAGGAGGCATGATGGCAATCTTCAAATACATAACAGGCTGCTTAGAAGAGGCAGGGTCTCTGGAGAGTAGGAGAAATTGTAGCCTTAAACTGCATTAAGGGAGATTTGGAAAGCTCAGAGAACTTTTTAGCTGCATGTATAATAAAGTCTTGAAATAATTTGATTAAAGATGTTGTGGTAGCACCATAATTTTTTTTTAAAGACCAAGTTAGCTAAGCATTTGAAAGGACGCACATAGGTATCTTTGGGCTGGATTAGATGAATTTTCAGCATTCCTTCCTGCTGTGTTTTCTCTGAATCTGCAAATATATTGATGATACTCCACTGATGTGTCAGGGACTACCCAGAGCACATAGTCCCTTCCAGAAATAAACACCTAGCTGAAAAATCTGCGGTGTAGCTGCATTAGCATGTGAATAATAAAAAAATGAGGCATTAGCTAAGTCCTGTCTATGCTTCCCAGCATGGTTATGACAAAATGAAGCAGAGAGGAGAAGAGCCACTATACATGTACCATGACACTGCTGAGAATCTGAAGGAGAGTGTCCTTTTCTCTGCATGAAAGGCCAAGATGCATAATTTGGAGACTGAAGATTGTCTGCTGCAGATATTGTTGAGTTTTGTGATTCTAAGTTTAGCTAATTTAATAAATTAAGTTTTGAGCCCTCGAGTTTCAATGAGGTGCAACAGTAGTTCTGTCCAGGGCTGATGAGAAAGAAAATGTTTAGAATACGCTTATCCTTTAATTCAGACTTAAGTGAATAATATTTACTCTAGTTTATTCAGTGATATTTTTCTTCTAACCATAAGTTATTCCTCTGGCTGCCCTTAGAGCCATACTGGTGTGGAAACAGTAATGATATGAGAAGCTACTGAGGTTGGTTAGTTCCTTCTTGTTTGGTCTGTTTTGGATTGGGTTAATTTTGTTTATTTCAGGTAGATTTTGCTCTCTGACATCTATATGTAGCCACTTATTCTCAGTAACCAGGAAGCATCATGAACAAGGTAGATCCCTGGCCTGTGGATCACCAGGAAGTTCCTCCTCTTCCTCTGAGAGAGGAATAGAGCAACTCCAACTTAGATATTTGCCCCTTGGGTCTGACAGGCTGTCATTCCCTGTACTGTCAAAGAATGCCAGTCGAGCTCAAAGTGGCACTAGGTACAGCTGTCCACATCACCATCCTCCAACTACAGAAGTTTAGGGCAAGACCTTAGTGGTGGGGCACATATGCCTGGTTCAAGAACTTCCCTGTGACACACTGATGACAGCCACTGTTAGAGGCTGGATATTAAACTAGATGGACCACTTGCCTACTCTACAGGTATATTCCTGCATCCCTCAATTCTGAGGGCACAACAGCACAGTACTGTTTGTTCTTCATCACCTTGCCTTGCATAGTCCAAGTTCCTAATACTAAGCTTCAATGCCTGTCTACAGTGAGAGATACCCATGCTGTCTGTGGCTCACCAAGACAGTTTGAGTCACTGAAAACATGAAAATGTGTATACTCTTGTATACTCTTGGAAACTGGAGGTTGGGAGCTCTCAGTCCTAGGCTAGGGAACACCTTGATGAAGTGGTCCCCAATTATTAGAAGAGCAAACTAGAGATTCAAGTTTAAGCCATGGAGCCATAGGAAGACACAAAGAGAATCTATGCGAAAACTCTGATACCCTGGAATTACTTAAGTCAGATCGGAGACAGAAACAGTGAACTCTGAGATGTTCCCATGGATCTTCTCAGTTCTTGCCCCAAAGCTCAATAGCGCTAGAGCCTGACCATACTCATGACTACACTCACTGCTAAGACATTTCTCAACATCATCTTAGCCTCTCCAGCCCCTACCTGCCAGCCAGCATTCTTCATCTTCTCATTGTCAGAATCTACATTATTTCCCTCATTTATGTGGCTATATGACAGTTGTTCTCCTGTTCCATCGAAAATTCTCTTCTCCAGGACAGACATACATACCTCTCAATCTGTCTTCATCTACTTTTTCCTCATTCTTTGCTCTGCTGAAGATCCCATCTCTACCTTTGGCCAGAAAGGGGACATTCAAAGATATAGCCTGCATGGTGTACCTGGGAGACTATTTAGCCAGGCAGCCTCATCTTGTCCACAAAAGATTCCACAGGAGAATTGCAGAGGAAATGGGCAGTGCCAGCACAGAGCACTGGGTGACTGAGCCTGCAAACTTCTGTCAAATCACCCCCATCAGAGCACACGTGCACCTCATTTTTGAATGTCTGAAGGCACACTTGCCTGTGTTGCATTTTCAGAATCGGGATGCAGCAGCAGAGGGAACTTAAAACATTTTAAAGTGGCCAAAAGCCTCTCCAAACAGAGGGCTGCTTCCTGATCCCAGCAGCTTTCCAAATGCCCTCTCTCTCTTTCTGGAGGCTAGAAGTTCAGTTTGGGGAACAGCCCGAGCGTTATACTTCCTACTTTCTCTCAAAAACAGAAAGCCCCTGCCTCCCATAACCCCACTGCCCGCTCTCGCCTTGTGTCCATCCACTCCCCCTCCCTGCTCCAACACCTCCCTCCCCACCTCCAGCCCGGGTGACGATCCATGAAAGCCCCCAGCAGTATGTCACGGGAGTGATAATTACATCCCCCCGCTCGCATCACGCCGCCTGCTGCTGACCTCTCACCCCTCCTCTCTTTTAATCACCCCCTGGCATCAGTCACTCTGACAGGGCAGCGGCACGAGCCACGTGACCTGTCAGCCAGGGGACATGACTTATAGGGCCCGGCTGGTGGACAAAGGGAAGGGAGATAGGCAGCATAAATCTCCAGGGCGAATAAAAGAGAGTGATGGGGCACTCTGCCGGGGCCTGCGTTAGCAGATTCTCGGCCTCTTGTTATTCAGCCCAGAGTTATGGTGATGAGGAAGTGGCCGAGAGTGACATGCGCTGGTCCCAATCAACCTTGCGAAACCTGCAGAGACCTAGAGGAGCCTTAATGTCACGCATGGCTGGAGAGCCTCAACGAGGTGAGCTAAGGCCAGGGGAGCAGGCAGAGCAGTCCCCAGCCACCAGAGGCATCTGACCAGCAAAAGCTTCAGCTGTCAGAGCAAGGCACTAAGTCACACAGAACAAGGACAGAGGACCCCAGAGTTGCACCTCTCCATCTCTACTGAGCATGGCTGCCAGAGGGTTTGCACATCAGAACACCCTCTGCTGGCTCAGGACACAGGTTTCCCCCCAACCAGCACATTCCTCCAAGCTCCCCACCAGTCCTCTGCTCACCTGCAGGCTCCCCTGCCATATACCTACTCCCTTGCACTCACCTGTTGCTTGGTAGGATGAAATCACTGGTGCATCCATCAGCTGCTGCCATTGTAAAGATACAGGACATCTGGGGTTTCCACCAAGGAGCAGTCCCCCATTGCTTCTCTACTAGCACAGAATTGCTCCTCTTAGGACTGGACAGACCTTTTACTTCTGTACAGAGCACAGCAGGGAGTGTGGTCCACTAACACCTGCTGTGATGGGTGCTGCAGTGGACAAAAGGGACCAGAAGGACCCATCTGGATGATCAACTCCATCCTATGACAGTCACCACCCAGAGTCTCTACAGGTCATCTTGTCCCCCTCATCCATATATTTCTCAGAAGGGAGGGGCAAGTGGCTGACAACCCCAGTAGTGCCATAACTCTGCACCTGCAGAGAAGGTAAGTCCAGAAGCTCTAACCCAGAAGGTGTAGGAAGGAGAAGGAAGCCCAGAGATAAGAACTGGGGGCAGCTTTGAACACACTGGAGGAAAAAACGGGGAGACGTAAATACCCGAGAGGAAGACATAGAAGTTTTAAGTATATTTTCTTTCATTTGTTTGAAAACTAAAAGTGATATCTGAAATTGTAGTGCCTCAGCTGAAAGCTAAAAGCATCAGTGACTTTCCCTTGTGCTTTGAGAAGCAAAGTAATGAAACCCATTTCCAGCTTTGGGTGCAGTTATTTCTGACTGAACACAAGAAAGGTGAAGCCCAGTAACCAGGAGGCATTTGGCTCCATAAACATCTTTATCTGGGAACCACCATGTCTCAGGTGCTTAGAAATGTGAAAGCACTGGGGGCAGAGCGGGAAAGCACTGTGCAGGCTGGTGCCCTGTCCCCATCCTGTTCTGCACACTGGCAGTGGCTCCTCTCAACTTCAGGTGTCATCCACACAGTGAAAACACCAGCAAAGCCAGCTACCAATGTTGGCTGTTCACACTGTGTATAAGCACAACCCGTGAGCATCTCCTCTTGCATTTCCCTGAGACTACAAACTCACAGCACTTGCAGCACTGCAGCAGATATCCTCGTATTTTTAAGAAATGCCAGTTGCTAAAATGAGAGGCGTGTCCAGGCAGTGATGGGTGAGGGTCTGCTTGTGCAGGTCCCTGGGCCAGGGCCTCCTCTTGTACGCCAAGATGTCCCTGCTCATGTCCCAGGTGCGAAGCCCCAGACAGGGCTGTACAAACCACACAGCTCAGTGCTGCAGTTGCAGCTAAACGAGAGGGAGAAGAGGGGTGCCGAGACCTGCTCCTGGACCAAGCAGAGGGCTCAGCACAGCCACAGCAGCACCCTACACATATCCTGCACCCTCCTCCCCCAGTGAGTCCACTGCTGCTGCCCTCCTCGGTTTTCCCGTCTCTGCCTGCAGCCCCCCAGCCCCTGCACAAGGTAGAGGGGACTGCCTCCCGCACAGAAGAGACTTCATTTAGGCTTGGACCCAGAGGCAAAACTGCTCAGCCCTGGAGAAGAGACTGAACAGGGCCCCACACTTCCCTCCCCACCCTTCCTGAAGGCCTCCTCTCCACCAGCGACTTCCCTCTGAGCTGGGGGGGAAGCCCTACAGCCCCCAGCCTCCTTGCCGGCTGGGTCCTAGCCTCCGAGACAGGAGCACACAGCTCCCTACCCTCCTCCCCCCCATCTGCCTTTTAACGATGATGGAAGCTGCTGTCAGCGTGCAGCGACAGTAATAAACACTCTTCTTAATAACACAGGGTGTCCCTCTTATTAAAATGAATAGACTTCGGTGGTGAAGCCAGGCTGCCTGCCTTGCAGCCTGGTGTAGACAGCAACCCTCAAGCAGAGCAGTTTATCTGCTGTAATTACTACAGCAGCTTCAGCTCCCGGACGTTCCAGGTTACGGCACTGTACTGTACCCTCAGGCAGAGACACAGGTACATGGACAGACCGAGGTACCTACCAACGCATGAGCACACAGAGAAATGCAGACAGATAATTGCCTGTGTGCCTGCAAACCTGTACAGTAATCTCCGAGATGCACAGACACAGCAGAGCAGGGTTAAATCTATCCACAGCCAGGCTTTTAGGCATCCTAAATCCCACTGAAACCAGCAGCAGCAGCTGGTGTCACTCTTTCTGCTTCTCTCGTGCATAACAGGTACATTAACACATGTGTGCGTAAACCACACTGCAAAGAACGCAGGTAGAGGAAGGCAAGTGCTTGGTCTGTGGGTGAGAATCCCCTCCTCCACTGACTCACAATGTATCTGCTCAATTTTTCCTGTTCCCTGGTCGATGAGGGGTCATGGGATAAATGTATTTCATACAGTGCATACCATTGCAACATGTTGAAAAGAGCTGATGTGGCATCCCTCGTGTCCAGCCTTTCTGGGTTTTGGATCTCAGTTAATGCATTGGTTTCTCCCCGTGGGGAAGTTGCCCATTTTCCAAGTACCAAATTCAGAGGATCTCTGTATCCCAAGCACTGACTGTCTTTCACCCTGCATGCTGCAGCCAAACACCAGGTTTGGGATTTATGGGACAAGGAAGAACATCTGACGTGATGCTTGCCAGTGGTTCTTTTGGAGGCACATTTGGAGTGGCTATTACACAGCAGCCTCTGTGCAGGCTTCCTGGCCTGGGAAACCAATCCCCTTCCTCTGCCAATCTAGTTTATTTTCTCAGCCTTCACTTAGGTGGCTGGTTCTGCCAGTGTGCCCAGCACGAACCCGAGGCTACACGAATGTGGAAGAAAAGCTGCACTGGGAAGCACTTTACAGCTTTAGAGCTCCCTCAAACAGAGATTATCCAATGGAAAAATCTATCAGAAAGACAAATGACAGTAGCATGTCTGAATATCTGCTCTGCTGCCATCTCAGAGCAGATCTCTCAGCTGCAAAGACCCAGCAAGACCAAACCTGGTCCACTGCATCTCACCTTTCCAGGAGCAAGCACAGAGAAGCAGCCCTCAGGTACTGCATCATTTCTCGGCACCTTAGTGCATTAAGGTAGGTTTCTGCCATCACTGTCATCATCACACCCCATATAGGTGATGCCCCTCACAGGACTCCAGCATTCAGGAACACCTAACTCCATCTCCCCTTGCATTCCTCCTCACAGAACAGCCGACAGCAGGCAGCAAAACTAGCAGGCAATTTAGCAATCAAGTAGAATTAAAAAAAAAAGAATGCATGTGCAGCCAGAAGAAACAGTTGGCAGGACCTCACCATGAAGAACCAGACTGAGGTACGTCTGCCTTTATTATCTGTGAGAGACTGGCATCTGTAAGCTCTTCTTAGAAAATATTCCTGGCACAGGATATTACAACCTCACTGGTTTCACTGGTGTTTAGTACTGCAAGAGAGACTAGAGCAGTGGAGCAGATAGGAAAAAAAAAAAATTAAACAATGGATGAATGAACCAGTCTTTTTCAGTCAGTGACTTCCTGGCCTCAGAAGTCAAATGCATCACAAGCAAGCTACAGACATGCTGTTTATTCACATTTCCCAAGTCACTCACATGCCATGTCCTAAATTGTCTGTCTTTCTGCTCAGTGGAACATTAGCAAGGATATATCAAGGGGAGCAGTTGACGAATGCAAAACAAGACAAGGATCTAACCTAAAAGGCTTCCAAAAGGGCAGTAGTATCCCAGAATCAGTATCTCTAGCTACATGCAAACTGACTACACCACCGCTGTCAACAGTACTTCCACCTTCCCAGGCCCTGGCAGGGATGCTCCAAAGACCACTTCCCACCACCAGGACTAGATTTCCAGATCCACATGACTCACCTTGCTGAATCACTGCCACCAAGGGCTGCAGGTCAGGTTGGGGGCTGCCAGCGAGGCTGCTAGCCTGGGCTTTCAGAGCTTGCAAGCCTGCACAGGTGCAAAGGACTAAACCAGCAGAAAATAGCTTAGAGAAGACTGGGTGAGCACTGACAGAGCTGTGAGGAACAGCCTGGCTTTTCAGTCTACCTCATCCTGTCAGTGCCTTAATTCATAAGCACAAACATTTCACCCACTTCTCACCTTAAAAGAAAAACCAGTCAGAAGAGAAGAAAATAAGGGAGAACCTTGCACAAGCAGCTAAGCATAGGAGCTGGGCAGAGCTAGGAAAAGTTGCAGCACACCCTTTGCCCCAGCTACTAATGATTTAACGCAGGGGATGTGCAAGCTCAGCACGGCAGCAGGGCTGAGATGGAAACCACATGAAGTCCACTTGCCTGCTCCAAAGGCTGCTTCTGGCACGTTCAGTGCCTGCGAGGCCAGGCCAGCTACAGGAGCTAGCTAACTACTGCTCTGGACCAAACCACCCTGCAGGACCACTCCTGAGGCCAGAGGCTGCTGGAGGGGGCCTGACACTGATGCAGTGACAGCTGCTGCATACCACCACATACAGAAAAGAAAACACAATATAGAAACAAACTTTCCTTCTCCTGTTGAGAAAGCAGTTGAATCTTCATTCACCACAGCACTGGGCCCAGGCCCTCATGTCAGAGAGAATTACTGGTGTCTGGAGTCACTGGGCTGTGGCTCATCATCTGTCACCAAACAGTGCATGGAGAACACAAGAGGGAAAGAAGCCACAGTGTCCTGAGCAAGGTGTTTGTCATAGATGCAGCTACTCCAACTCATGAGGAGGTCTCATTCTCCAGGTAGCCTGCAGAGGAAGATTTTGCTTGAGGATGTGGTTCACCATTGCTACAGCGAAATGAGATGCATGGGAAAGCACACGACCAATCCTCAAAAAAAGTCTTAGCACCACTAACACCATTCCCATCCTTCCACTGGTGTCAGCTCCAAAGCAGCATCAAGGTTTTGCTGCTGGTGCTCTTTGCTGGGATGCTGGAGAACTTTGCAGCACCCATCAAGCACACAGGACTTGCAGAGGCATGGACACAGAGGGGCAAGCTGAGACCCACCGCTGACAGCCAGGCCAGAGGACGAGGAGTCAGGAGAGGACCAGCTCTTAACCAGCTCCTAGAAAGCTCAGACCATGGTTTTGGCAAATACCTTTCTGAGGAGGTGCCTGGTTGGGCTGACTGAGGGCAAACAGCTATCGATGCCACCCAGCTGCAGAGCCCTGCAGTGCTGGGCAGGGTGCTGGGAGGAGATGGGAGAACCAAGCAGCAGAAGGCAGATCCCAGACAGAGACACTCTCAAGCAGTTGACATCCAGAGAAACTGAGCCAGGAGAATTCAGCCCTGTGTCTTCGTTGGGCTTGCATGCTCTACGAGGCAGTGACATGTCAAGAAGCAGATGAAGAAATTATTCTGAGCAAGTGTATTTTTCTCCCATTGCCCTGCAGACAAGCACATACAGATAAAGAGAGACCTCTAGTGATGCTGGAGGGACTCTGCCTGTCCTCCCCCTCCGAGCATCCCTCACAGCCAGAAGCAAATGTCTCGATTGCTCTGACTGGTGCAGTAATCGCCTTCCTCCTGAGCAGGAGAAAAAAAACAAGTGCTGATCACAAGAGTATCTGCTCATCCGTGGAGGAGGTGGAGGGGTGGTACTCAGAACAGGGGAATGATTATGCCAGACCGAGGGGATTCAGAACAACTAACAAAGGTAAGCGAAACGGGCTCAGGTCTTTCCCACACCTTGCCTCTCTGTCCTGGGATCAGGCACATGGAAAGTGGGTAATTACCAGCGCTGGGAGATGATGTGCAGTTCGGCTGCAATTTGGACCATGGCCTAAAGTTCACATTCATGCAGAGAGGGAGTTCGGCAGCTGCCAGCTCAGCATGGCGAGAGGCAGGAGCAAAGAACAACAGGTCCCTGGCTGAGCCCAGCCATGCCAGAAGACACTGTATCCCCATTGCACAACCTGACGATTGCAGCATCTTGCACTCAGCTGCGGGACAGAGGAGCTTTTTTGGCCCTTGCTGAATTCAACCTCAAAGCCCCAGTGTCCAGGTGTGGACAGAAAGGATGATGGACTGTGCATAAGGGCACATTCATGCCGAGCACCCCATGCCCAACACAAACAGAAAGAAGGCAAGCAAACACCATTCACCTTCCCAACTCTCTGCACCAAGAAGGGCTGGACAGAGCCAAGAAAAGAGTTTAAGTCTACTCAGACACATAACTACTACATTAAACTTTCCAGGTTTGAAAGGGGTTTGAGGAGAAACATGAGGAGAAGAGGCAAATGCTGGTGGCAGACTTGGCTATGGCAGAGGCACAGCGTTTGTGCTGTGCAATGTCAAAAAGCAGACAAATATACTTGTCCTGTTGCTCTCAAACCTAGGGCGAGAAAAGAAGGTAAGGGTTTCCACCAGCCAGAAGAGAAGGCCTCTCTCACCTGCTCCTGCCACCTTCTCCACAGCTCTGAGCTGCGATTACTCAATTAGCAGCTCCCGTAGTTCCTTCCTTCCACTCAGCAGTCTCTTCTGTTGCCCAGCCAGCACGTAAAGCAAGAAGGAACAGCGCGGGCCCGGGACGGGCGGGGTCTTGTGCTAGTCCAAGCCTCAGTGACCTCCTGTTGGGAGAGGGGGCAGTCGTATTTTGCTGGAATGTTTTATTTTCTGTGCTGCATGAAGAGTAATTGTGGACAGGAGGGAGAGCGTGAGCACGAGAAAGCATGTGCGCTGCCAGCCAGGCCAATGTCCTTGTCCCACAAGGTTATGGATCTATTTTAGCTCAAATAATAATAATAAAAAAGCCTCGTAGAAGCAAGGGATTCATAAAACAAAACATGAGCTGGGCATTTGGCAGCAGCTGCCCACGGAATGGGAAGCACACGTTCAAGTCTGGAGGTAGGCAAAACTCTCTGTACCCTGCCCACAGCTTGGAGAGTTCAGGGAGCTGGCAGGGTTTGGGATCGAGTATGGATGTATGTGTGCACACATGTATGCAGAGAGAGAGGGCACAAGCCCTGCTTTCTCTTGCCCTGCATTGATGTTATTTTGGATACTCAGTGCAGCAAAACTCAGAGGGATGTTCAGACTGAGGAGTAAATCTGACCCGAACGGGAGCAAGTAGCAGGTGAGACCAGCCTGCGCAGTGACCTCCCACTCTGCCCTGCTGCATCCCAGCACAGCAGAAATGCAGCTTTTTAACAGTTGCACAGGACACTTGCACTGGGTGTTTCTCTTCCCTGTTTAGAGGACAAACATTGTGAAGCACAAAACAACAAAACAGCTTACACCTGAGACTGGATAGCCTCCCCTGAGAGAATTCAGGAAACTTTGGGGATTTTTAATTATTCTGATGAAATCCGTGTGAATATTTCCAAGTGATAAATAAGGCACTGAAGACCAAATTCAAGACTTTCAGGGAAAAAAAAAAACCAACAAAAACCAACAACGGGACCCTTCATTTTTCTTCATATATAGTGAGCTCCAACAACAATTACTATTTCTTTCTAGTAACAGGCATGCATGATGCTTTCCTAAGTGCAGAGAACATCTCGCTTGCTCATTTCTAGTGCATCAGGACAGAGACATTTAGGTCAAATGCAAAGGGAGCTGGGATGAGTTAAGACTACATGGTACTTTGGAGGAGTCAATTGTTTAATAAATTATGGGTTAGCCAAAAAAGTACTGAATAGGTGAGAAATTCAGCCAGTGTTGTTGAAAGATAAAATCTATTTCTTCCTGATAGGTGTTCTTACATTAAAAAACCCTGCAGTTAACTGGGGAAGCCAAAGGAGGGATCCAAGCATTCAGGGGGATTTCTGAGTTTACAGCTCAGAGTCCAAAGGATTAGACCACTGACCAATGTGCACATCAGCCTAGACTGTGAGTGGCTTTTGCCCATCAAGTCTTCAAGCTCAGCATCTCCAGGCTAGAGGTAACAAACTGGAAGAGCAAAAAGGAATGGAAACTAAGGACAAATCAGAAATACTTTTCTAAAAGAAAACCAGCCAGTCTACTAGAAACCTCCAAGCAAAATTGTGAAAAAAAGATGACATCATTACCTTGACTTCCAAAAAAAGAAGTTCATCATCTTGAAGAGGCTGCTGATGAAGCCAAGTCATGACAAGGTAGAGGTGACAATGAAGTTCTGACACAGGATTAGAAGAGGAAGGAGTAGACTGCTAATCTTGGCATAGCAGAGGAACAGCTTTGGGATACCAGGATGTGACCTCTTAGAAATGCAACTTTATGCATTTGTCAGTGATTAGGGGTGAGCAGACCAGTGGCAAGAGTCATGGGTAAAACCAAGCTGCATTGGCAAATCCAAGCCCAAGAAGGGGGGAGCTTCAGAGAGATGGATGATAGCAGGCACACGCAATGCTGGTGGATGCAAGACAGCACATGTTCAGTTGCTTGTCTTTCAGGCCAACTGCAGTTGGCAATTTGTGTCATGGACCAGTGAGGACAGGCTGCTCCTAAGGGAGGGTGAGCTGGGAGCCAAGGGTGATCCCAGCTCAGGCAGTGCCCTCGCTGACCAAGGCATGGTCCTACAGCACCTGAGCATGGCAGGCAGAGGCAGGTGCTGGTAACAGGGTCCATCCACAGCCCCAGACAAGTCAAAGTACTGAACCAGGTCCAGGGTTCATGTAGGGAGTCCCATCAGGAGCAGCAAGAGATAGGTCTGTCCAGAAGATGAGGCCAGAGACAGAGCAAGAGACAGGCAGTCCTACACCACAGCTCAGGAAGGAAATAAGTGGCCCCAGCTGAGCTTAAATGGAGCCCCTGGGGAGAGGGTGTGGGTGGGAGCCCCAGGTGAAACCACTCAGGGCGATTAAAGCCTACTGTTGCCATCAGGACCCTGAGAGTTTTGGTTAATGTACAGACTCCCTTCACATGGCATAGGATCATCCACTTAGGGAGTTTATGTGGAATTGCCCTTCTGCGCCAGCTGGCCCTTAGTGACAGCCTTCCTTATACACTCCTATAACATCTGCCTGCCTGCACTCACGATGGGGAACACGTGTTCACATCCCTCAGGAAAGGATTTAGCACCAACCTGGCAACAGCATTAGGAAAAAAAAAAAGCAACCACAAAAAAAAAGGTAAAAAACACCAATTCCCTCAAACTGTATTAAAAATAACACAAACACATTTCCACTTCTCCTGAAGAATAAAAAAGGGCATGTAATGGTAATACTTCTTACTGTAGTGCATAACTAGCCCGTAGGAGTTGCTGATGGTCTGTGGAGGGTGTAAGCCCAGAAGAGGCTCGGACACTCCTGTGGTTTAGGGAAACACCCAAAGTTACAGCAGGCAGGATTTTAAAGACAACATATAATTTGTGAACCTTTGTGGTCGAGGGTGTGTGGCAACAGCTAAACAGCTTGGAAGGAGGAAAACAGTACCCTCTGGGTGTCTTAGCCCCTAATTGTCTACTGCAGTGTTTCTTGGCCCTTTTTTCCTAAAGTCTTCAATTGTGGCCACTGTGAGCACTGGGGAGGCAAGTCAGTTCTCTCTGCCTGGGCAATTCATGTGCTAAGGGAGTGCTTTTTTTCCCCAGCACTCCAAAAGGCGCTGCAAGATCAAACAATAAAGTGTATTTTCTGTCCTAAGGACTGAGCTGTGCAGACGGGAGAGAGCATGTGCAGCCGGGAATGGTGATCAGCAGAGAACGCAAAAGCAGCACAGGGGCTCATAAATAAAATGTTTTGCTGTTACTCCAGAATGGCAAAGACACGTCCTTGTAGGAGCAAAACTGTACAGATTGCTTTATTATTTTCAGCCCAATGAAAATAGCTGGAGTGGAGGGAGAAGTGGGGGAAACATCAGGGAGGAACAGTGGGGATGGAGGTTCGGTACCACGAGGGTGCCCTGTGCTCGGGGCTGCACAAACCCCAGTCCCAAACCTGCTGCGCTAGGTGATGTCTTGGAAGCATAGTGTGGCCAGGCAAACTGGGGCTCTGTCCTCGCAGCCGCAGCAGAGGCCCCGCTGGCGTCTGGATGGAGGTCTGGCAGCAGGACCCCTACCTGTGGGCAGCCTCCAGCTCCCTGGTGCTGCTTCGCAGCGCTGGGACCCCACAGAGCCCCACGCCTCTCCCTGCCCCTTCCCTGGTCCATAGTCCACCCTGCTCCCCTCCCTGGCACCGAGAGCAATGAGAGCCCATGCTTGCCCCATCCATTCACCCCATGGGCTCTGAAGGAAGCAGCACAGCGATTGCCATGCCTACAGGCATGTTGGTCACTTATTCCCCTACTGCATTTAGTGATTTATTTATTTGACGTAGAAGCCTTTGCATGCTCCCCCCACCCCTCATCTCCTTTCGCCATCTGTCCGTTCGTTTGGAAATCTGTTCCAGCTGACCTCGAGCTGACCAGCGCTTCCCTCTTCCCTCCATCCTGCCATGGGCTCCTCCAGACGTCCCCAGCTCAGCTCAGGGGCTTTTAGCTGACTATGCAAATGTCGCCCAGCCAGCTGGTGTCTGCCTCCCAGAAACACATGTTCAAAAGCCCCCCGGACGGCCAGGAGGGAGGAGGGGGCAAGTCCCTGTGCCCCGGCCCGAGGGCTGCGGAGAGAAAGTTACTTAGCCAGGAATTATTCAACAAACAGATGGGAGGAGGAAAAGAAGTCTGGGGAACAGAGAAAATAAGAGTGCGGTGCATCTGCATAAGCATGTGTAGGTGTGGGTATATGGGCGTCCCAGGTGAGTGTGTGGGAAGTGCGAATGAAATCACTGTGTGAGGATGCGTGGTGGTGGAAGGCGTGTGTGAGAGAGATGTACAGATCAGGGGAGGATGTTGCTGATAGTTTCATGGCCTTCTCCTCCTAATGACATCTTCTGCAGCATGCAAAAGGGCTCTAATAGCACAGCTGTCAGAGGGCCAAACAGCAGGCCCACAGAAACAGCCCCCCTAGGAGAGTTACTAAAGCAAGGCAAGGCCAGGGAGGCTCATTTAAACTCTTCTTCAAGAGGTGTCTCTTCTCTCCATCACCTAACATGTCACCGTCCACCTTAGATCTCTAGGTCTCCATGGAGGAACAGGGTGGAGATGCTGAAACTGGAGCTGAGGATTTGGGGAGGGATTTGGGACTGAACCAAGGAGGGAAGAGAGCAGAGGAGCACTGCCACAGCACCCTGCCAGGGCTGATAACCACTGTAGGACATACATGCCCAGCCAGAAAGCCACTCATCTACACCAGTCCAACTCGCTTAGGTATCTTTGCAGGACACAGGCTGTGACAGTCATTTCCTAAGGTGCTGGCAAGGAACAGGATTAACGTGATGATGCCTGCTAGGTCTTTGCCGTGCATAAGGTGAGAGGAAAGCTTGGAGAGGAAAGGACAAAACATCCACAATGCCTCTTATGGACCTCCTCAACAGCTCTGCTGCTGCACCCAAAGGCTAATGCATCCTCAGTTTCTCAGGCAGGAAGGAAAGGTTGGGTGTCTGCATGTAATTATACAGGGCTTGGACACTCTCCACAAAGTAGAGAAACTCCTTTTCTTTACCTCTTTCCGATGTTCTCCCTCATCTGACTTCAGGTGTCTGGGTATTTACCGATAACATTTGAGCAGGGGGATGCCAAGTCACATATCACTGCCTTCTCTAGGCTAAAGAAAAATCAGGATATTGGCTCTTCAATTTAACAAGATTCTTCTGTGTCAAAGCAATTAAAACTAGAAGAAGCCAAGGTACCTCTCCCCAACCTAAAATTCTCCTGTCACAACTGCAGCTCTGGCCCTCTGATAAGGACCCCTTGGGCTCCCTGGGAGAAGGCAGGATGGCAGCTCCAGATGTAGTTGACAGATGATGCTCTTCCTGGCCATAGGCAAGAACTGTGAAATGGTGAGCTGCCAGAAGCAGCTTAAGGAAGAAATACAGAGTGTGTGTGCAAGGGAGACCAGGAGGTTACAGCATCGATACAGAGCATAGGGGAGCTGCTGGACTTTGGAGCTGTTTCCTTTGTATCCTGGCCACAGGTGACAATGTCCCTGCATCAAGCCTAATGGTAGAGAAAATGTACATTGTGTGAAAGAAACCGAAGCAGTGCCACATGCTCCTTTCCACTGAGATTAACAGGACACCAATGAAGGTAAACAGGGTTGAGTTTGTTCCTCAAAATGTACTTGAAGTCTGGGGTAAAGTGACCCACTGTTCAAGGATGGAGCAGACTGGTCCTGCTCACACCCATGTCCATCTCTTCTGGATTTAGAGTGGCTTCCAGGATGTTACTGGGTTTTAGAAAGACCAAAGTGGAATACATGAACAGATACTGCCATTCCTTATGTGTCTGCTTGATGGGTTCAGCATAAGAAATAAAAGTGGTGTTGGTTTGGGTTTTTTTTACTGAAGAAGAAAT
The DNA here is from genome assembly GCF_000708025.1 of Charadrius vociferus. Classification (NCBI taxonomy): domain Eukaryota; kingdom Metazoa; phylum Chordata; class Aves; order Charadriiformes; family Charadriidae; genus Charadrius; species Charadrius vociferus. The sequence continues at coordinate 10,046,223 of NW_009648876.1, read as the reverse complement.
TTGTGTTATTTTTGCACTATGGCACGGCTCAACAGAGGCAAAGCTAGGGGAAATCACAGGGTAGGTCAGCAGACTATATGAGCATAGAACCAGATCTTCGTTTCACATGTGCTAGATGCTGTCATAGGTCTTGGTGATCCCAGAGATTGTGGGGGAGGTACCTGACAGGCTTAACTCCTTCAGCAGCTTGGGCTAAGGGGAACAAGGCAGCCCTGTCTTGGCTGGTGCAGTCTCCAGAGCAGAGACTTGTGAGTGGGTGCTTTGGGCACTATAAGACCAGCTAAATGTCCCTGGACACTTTGAGGCCTGGAGAGAAGGTCTTCATCCCCAACCTGCTGAAGCCTCTCTGGAGACTTTGACCCAACCTCCATGGCAAGCACAGCAGAAACACACCATGACAGGCTGGAAGGAGCACAAGATAAACAGACTGTACTGGGTTAGTCCAAAGGGCCATCCAACCCACCATCCTGCCTCTAACAGGCAGACTGGGAGCAATACTGGAATAGGGCAAGCACCAGTGTAGGGGTTTAATGTGAAAGAGAGACTGTATCCCACTTCTTCCAGGGCCAAACAAGCATCAGCTAAGCACTTCATGAAGCCAAAAAGAGCAGAAGTTACCTGCACTCAGTGTACACCCATTTTCCTCACAGTCTTTGATAGGATCTTTGTGCCTTGTACTGCAGTCTTCTCCTGAGTATCTCTCAGCAACATTTTTGTTGCTACGCAGCTTTTTCTTGGTAACTCCAATATCCTGAGATCAGAAGTCACCCACCGAACACAGCAAGAAGGAAGCTGTACGGCTGCATCTACACAGTGGATTTCCCAGGGGATGGGCTCTAGCACTGGCAGTCTTTGAACATGGGCAGGCTCCTGGCGGGGTGCTGGTCCCCTCGTAGGCACTGCCCAGCTGTGATCTGTGGGGGGAGCACAGGCAACACACTGTTCCCCATAAGCAGAACAGAGGAGGCCTCATTGTGCTGTGGTAGAAGAGGTTTGGGACGTTTTGGAATGAGCCATGCCTTACAGCTTGAGTTTGCTTGAATATACTTGTATAGGCATGACTGCAGAAGCCCATCGAAGGATACCAAAGGGAGTTCGTTTCACAGAGAAACTAAGAAACTGCCAATCAGTGGAGTGCCCTCCGATGCTCAGTGCTTAGCCAGACCCACCGAGCAAGACCCAGCGCCTGGGCCCATAAATCATCAGCCTAACCATAAAACCAGAACTCGAGCATCCAGTTTAACACGGACACAGGGAGTCATTCTCCCCTTCTGGCTGCCAGCGTGCAGTACTGGCTCGACCTCGCAAGCAGTCCCAAGCCGCTGTGCGAGGCAGCCAACAGCCCTCCCGCCACCCCAGCCCAGCCGAGCGGGGTGCGGGGTCCCCGCCAGCTTCCCCCGTCTCCGCGGGAAGGCTGGGAGGCAGAGCGGGCGAGGAGGGGGAGCGGGCTGCCTCTCATGTCTCCTCTCCCTTTGTATGTACCTCCTGGTACGATTATTAAACGCAAATTACAAAAGATGTGACCCAAACGATCTTTATTTCTTCTTTCACCGAGCGGTGCCTGCAGGGTCCTGATTCTGAATTCCGTTTCAATTACCGATGCCATTTTAACACAAAGCGGCTTCTGTCTGCAATTACCGGCACTGAAGGCGGCGCAGAGACAGCTCTGGTGGCAGAACACAAAAGCCTGGCATCTTCCGCCTGTTTAGAAACTTTCATTTGTCGTGATTAAAGGCAGAAGACGCGGGAGTTGTCTGTCTGCAGAAGTGCACTGTACGCCGCTGCACGCGCTCCTTCGCGGTACAGTCCCTGAGAAACCAGCCCTCAGCACTCACCTCCACGAATCACTCAGAAGGACTTTAACTGATGTTCCAGCTGATATTATGCAGACAGACTGACAGAGTTAACCCCATCATGCCTTAGCTTAACAAGGAAAGTCTCTGCTTTTGCTGCTGGTAAAGCCAAGCAGCCTGAAAGGCAGAGCAGAGATGCCGGTACGGGGCTGGGACACAGGGCGATGCAAAGGTGAGAGTTTTCCTTTTACATTGGCAACCTAAAGCACTAGTTAACAATTTACAAAATACAGTCGCTTCACTTGTAGCTGAAATGCAGCCTCCTGTAAATACGAGGGAGGAAATGCTACATATATTACTGGCACAAATTAACACAGGGAGAAGTGATGAGGAATCCCAGAGCCAAATGGAACTGGTAACAGGGGACACACACATCTGCTGGAGTTGGCAATTACCTAAGACAAGAGGGGTTGACACCTGAAATCCGTGGGGCATGGACCCAGCTTTGCATCTTGTTGCAAAACCAGCAGCTCCACCTGCACAGCGTCCTCTGGTTCTCGAGCAAAATTCACAGCAACTGCAGTTTTGACAGCTAAAGTCAAACACAATGGAATTCAAAGAATACATTTCTGTGCAGCAGCTGCACGTCGCTCCCCGCGGCTGTATCTGAGAGCCCCTGCTCTGCCTCGAGCTGGGGCACTGCCTGTGTGCTGACCCACCGACAGCCACACACACCGCCCCACAGTCAGGGAGGTGAACACCACCTCTCTTTTCCCCATCACCCAGGTCAGTTTTTGCTGCTGCTTCTTCAGTATACACAGGCTGTGCCTCTTTGTCCTTCAGCCTCCTCCACAAGCTCACCTTGCTTGTGCATGATCCTCGAGCTTATTCTCATCCTCCAGACCCTTTCCTTCCTTTCTGTTCAGCCTCCACCAATGATATCTGCTTTGCCCACCCCTTGCTCCCTTTTCCCCCGCCGTCCATACCGTACCAACCATTTTCTGTGTGCTTTTTAATGCTGCTGCTCTCAGTGGAGTTTCTGCAGACCCAGGAAGAAGCAGATCACAGGTGCTACTGGCCGGTGAGAAGTTTTGTTCACATTTATTTTGTTACCCAGTTTGCTCCTTTTCCCCTTGCCTGTTCCTTGATGCGTGGTTTATTTTTCTCAGGCGGTGGTTTATTTCTCTCTCCTGTACGTTTGTGCAAACACGAGTGCACAGCACCAAGCCCACGCGAGCGCCGCAGAGACAGGAGGAGTGCGAGGGCACAGCCGGGGCAGCCCTGGCAAGGCCAAGCCCATGCGGCAGGCAGAGATGCTGTATCCCAGGGAAGGCCATGCTGTGGCTCAGCAGCACGGAGTAGGTGGATGACGTGCCTCAGCTGGGTTGGTGCGGGCACGGGGAACACCAGCCATGGAGGCCACAGCTCTCAGAGGTGACACAGTGCCCGGCCAGAACTGCCAGCCCAGCTCTGTCCCCTTGGAACAAAGCGACCCTTGGGAAGACACTGTCATACTTCCCCTTTAAAGCCCTCCCAGAGCTTGCATGGATGGAACAAGTCTTGAGAAGCTTGGCCACAAAATATGACTTTGGTGGTTTGTAAGTCAGGAAGGCGGTTCGCACCCGCTTGCTGCACAACCCCCATTTTCCATCCAACAAGTCCCCGGGGCCCCTTGGACTGCACAGCCCCACTGGGGGGTGAAACAGGGACATTAAATGTCACAACCCCAAATGAGAGCGCTGGAAAGGTCTCTGCCCCAGCAGTGGCTGGTGTCCAAACTCCCACCGGTTTTCCCCATCCCACCCTGTGGCGGGGCAGCACGTTTCGCGTGAGCCCATCTGAGCCACCATCCCCGGGAGCCGGCGGAGGGTGAGGAGGGGGCAATTTACAGCCGTGGTTATTGAGTGGTGTGTGAGCCGTTTGTCACGTTGAGCCCTGGCACCTTGTTCTACCTGTGTTGTGCGTGTTTTATTGGTGTTGAGCAGAGGGAGGCCGGAGCAGAGGGGAGTCTGGGAGGAAAGGCACTCAAGTGAAAAATGAACCGAGCCAAACAGGATTGAGAAAGAGAGAGAGAGAGAGAGATGCAGGGAAAGGGGGTGAAGGGGCCAGATTATAAAACACAAGACAAATGTCCCCACGGGCAG
>NW_009648876.1:10029204-10042255 GCF_000708025.1 Charadrius vociferus | reverse complement strand
GGGGGGGGGGGAAGAAAGAGAGAATAAAGACACTGCCTTGTGGCCAGCGCTATCCTAGTGGGATCGGAGATGCACATGTAGTCAGAGAAATAATTCTCAGTTTAACAAAGCAAGAAGAGGGGGCCGGGAGTGGAGGAAAGATACAGATCCAAATGGAAAGTGCCCCAGGGTGTCCAATCTGCTGGGTTTAAAAAAAAAAAAAAAAAAAAAATCATTTTGCCTCCTCCCCCTCTTCCCCCCACCAGGGAGACAGCTCCTTCCCCGTCCCCCCAGCCACCGCCACCAAAAGCAGCGGGACCAGGGAGAGAGCAGAAGGTCTGTTTAGAATTTCACATCCCTTCCATCCTGCTCCCTCAGTGCTAAACTTTCAAGACAAAAAATCATAAAACGAGGTGCTTTGTTGGTGAGGCAGATTCAGAGATCTTCCTGTTAGGAACAAGAAAGGGAAGAGAGAGACAGAGAGTGAGACAGAAAGATAGCTAGATGGAGGGCTGGCTTTGTGCTTGCAACAAGCCACTAAAGGTGCATTTTTAATTAAATTTATACAAAATGTGTCAGTTTTATCTCTATGTTTCAAACCTGACTCTTTTCTATCAAAGTAAAGTATTGATCTTCACTGCCCCGAAGCTACCTGACTGAATTAAACAGAATAAATAGAAGGAGGACTGAAAGGGCTTAGAAACAACTGCAGAGAGGCGAATGTTTAATGGCTCCGCAGTCATTTGCTGCAATTAAAAAACAAAACCGTTTAGAGGGGCTGTTAACACCTTGAAGTCTGAAAATCCTCACTTCAAAAAAGCCCCAAAACAGCTTCCAGGCAAAACATTTTAATTGCCATAAATACTTCCAACCTCAGCCATCACTGGTGCGTGTGCACGTTGTACAGATAGACAAACAGATCCCTGGGCCCAACAGGACGGAACCCACTCAGCTGGTGAGATATAAGTATGCTCTATACGGCACAGAGACACCTCCAGCCAAGGAAAGGCATGTATCAAGTATGACCCACATACATGTCCACTTTATGTAAGCAAAAAACCATTTATCTCAGAAGTTAAGGATGAATGTTTTAGACCCACAACATCCCAGACCATTCCAGGTCTGTTTGCCTAATGTGACGTTGCCTATACTGAATACTGTTCTTCAAACTGGTCATACTCAATTGCACCTCATGCAAGTCATAGGCATCTTACAAAGCTCTCTCTGTGCCTGTCTTATGTCATAAGAAGCCCTCACAGACTTTGCGCTGCAACCAGCCTCACTCGATTAAGAACTAAGTGTGTTGGGGCTGGGGTACCCTGTGACAAGAGCCTACAGCCCCTGGGACAGACAGGGCCCACAATTTCATTAAATGCTCTTGACCATCATATGATTTAAAAAAAGAAAAAAAAAGAAAAAAGAAAAAAGAAAAAAGAAAAAAGAAAAAAGAAAAAAGAAAAAAGAAAAAAGAAAAAAGAAAAAAGAAAAAAGAAAAAAGAAAAAAGAAAAAAGAAAAAAGAAAAAAGAAAACAAAACCAATGAAACAACAACAACAACCTGCCCCCCCCCGTTTGCTTCCTTAATCTTAAGTCAACATGTTACCGTGTGACCTACCAAAACCTTTCTGAATGGCCTGTGCATCTCTCAGCATGGAAAAGATTTCCCATCCCTAATTTGTGGTCCTCTTCTGCTGAGCTGAGCAGAAGACCTTGATTTTGGGGACTCTGTAGAGTGAGATATCAGCAGGCTGAGGAGCTCTATCAGCTTTAGACTTCCAGAGTTTGCACTGGAAAGTAGTTTGGCACATTCACAACTCACCCCTTTCCCCTGGGTATTTCTGGGCCGAGGGGAGCAGGCTTATGGTAGGAAGCCATTTTTGCAGGAGATGACTACAGTTTTCTACCTCAGCAGGGGTCCTACCAGGTGGGCAGTGTGCTGTGCTGTTCCTGGGGAAGGCATTTTGTACAGAGACTAAGTTTTGTGTTGTGTTTTTGAAAATCTGGAAGGAGCTCTATAGCCTGGAACCAGCTTTTGGTTGAAAATCAAAATAAACAAATACACTGGCCTTGTGCATCATTTCAGTTAGTTAGCAACGTACTGTGGCTGCAGCAGTGGATGGATGCTTGGAGGGGCTGGATTCGGTTCCTAGCTGTGTCACTGTCTCACCATGGGACCCTGGAGAACTTGCATTATCAGCCCATGACTCTGGTACCTGTGTATGATATGAAGGGCATCCAAACCCCTTCACACAGGGACAGACACGATCTTAAGATGGGCACCATGGATTTGAAAGCCATGGAAGTGGGTAAGAGTATGTCTATGGGGCATAGAGCAATACAGAGGGGCAATACCAGAGATGGCTTTAAAAGAGCTAGCTCAGACCCCTAAAGAAGAGGAGCCACAGCACTCAACTGGGTAAATCCAGGCTGCTTCTCAACCCTCTGGGTTAGAGGGAGTGTGCTATGTGGACTACCTTTGAGTGAGCTCAGGTATAACTACAATAGCCAGAATTGTTATCGCCCATTTATTTAGCAGGTTGGTTCACGAAGCCATACAGCCATCTGTACACATAACCCCACAGGGAGCCACAAGCTTAACTCCAGTTTGGCTTTGGACCTCGAAGGGCTGAGAAGGTTGCTTGACTTGGACCAAATTCTTTGGCAATTTCCCAAGGCTCTTCTCTGGCTTTGTGGGTAGTTCTGCCGATCAGGGTAATGATCAAAGCAAGACTTCAGCCTATCGCATAGACCACAAGTCCATCTTTTTTGGCTGATTCAAAATGTCCCACAACACCAAAAACGGTGTCCCTCATCATTTCAGGGCCAAAAACCATCCCGAGAATTTTCCTTACTTGGATCTGAAGGGGAGATGGGTTTTGCTGAAGGAGCAGGGTCAGATAATAAAAGCTCTGACCAGTTATTAGTGCGTCAGTTTAGGGAAATGAACCCTGCGTTTTCTCATCTTTCGAACATTTTGTTCAACATTAAGTAATGATGAAAAGATTTTCTGTGAGCAGCAGGACATTTCACATGGAAGCAACAGCCTGAATGTCACCATGCACAGTTCTTGCCTGTGATTGTTACAGAATCACCTGTTTTTAAAGGATCTGCTAAGCCACGCACATGGGTTTGTATTGTGGCAGCTCCCTCACCAACACCTGAACGGCAGGTTAACGTTCATCCCAGTCAGCTGAAATGCTCAAAAGCAACAGAAGCACAGGGACAGAAGCCAGCGTGGCTCTGCTTGACAGGATTTCAGAGCTACACTCTCGCTGGAGCATCAGGAAGTTCTGCCCTATACCCTTCCTGGGCCCGCAGCCTCTCAGGGGTGAAACAGCCCTACAAATCTGAGCCAGTTGCCATATTCTGTAGCAGAGGGTACATACGCATTCAGTCAACGCTGCAACTTGTGCATCTGAAATGAACCGTTTGGGAACCAAAGAATATGCATTTTTAGCGCTAAGGTTGAATACTCCTGCTGCTTACAGCCAGGCTCCTGCTGCTGCACTTCAGAGCGCTTTGCTTTGTTACGGACCCCTGATTAACACTTTCTAAGCATTTCAGCCCACACTCCAGTCACTTTACAGATTGCAATGAATGCAGATTTGAGTTTATGGGTTCATAAAAGTATGAATTAGCACAACAATTTTCCCCCAGCCTATTTGCACAGCCCTTCCTCGAGTGACCTGTCCCTTCAGACAACACAAATATTTCAGCTAAAGCGAACTGCCCAGCGAGGCATTTTTTAAGAGACTAGAACGAGATCTGTGGTCCCAGGAAGCAACGCCTGTGGGAGCACAAAGCAGGAGCACCACTGTGAAGCCCAGCACTTGCTTCTCTTGGCAGCATTAGAAAGCGCTGAGAAGCAAAGCCCTTTAGCCCCTGGAGGAACCGCAGCGATCCCAGCAGTGCTGGCAGTGCCACCTGAACAGGCTCTGAGCCTGCCATCGCTGTTGCCACCCGTGCTAAGCAAAGAGGGGCGAGCAGAGGTCCCCTGCCTGTGTCGCACTGGTGCAGCGGTGCCTCTCGCCCGCAGCACAGAGTCGCACAGCCCTGCACCAGTGCACTGGGTCAGACACAGAGATGCTGAGACGAGCACCCCCATAGTGCTGCACAGCCTGTCTTCTCCACACACACGCGCCCTAATCTCTTCCAGCCTCTACTCCGACATCTCATATCTTTGGGCTGTGGAAAACACTGTCACCCAGTAATCTGCCCCTTTTCCTGCTCTCTGCATATCACTCGTGTGATCAGTCCTATCTCTGCATGGAGGAGGGGCTGGCTGACCAAATTTCTTTAATTAAAAGAAAAAGGATCAGGTTTATTCCAGATAAGCAGGAAGGATTAAAATAGACAGAAAGAATAGACAAGGGGCAGCTGTCAGCACTCCAGCCTATCCAGCGTGATTATTAATAACGATAAGCAGGAGAAGAGGGCTAATAAAAGGATAATGAAGTGGTCCTGAAAGTGACAGGAGATGGAGCCCGATAAGAAGGCCCGTGGCCCAGAGCTGCTCTGGCCTCATCGAGGTCTGTGCAGAGCAGCCTGCAGGGGCAGACTCGGGTAGCGGGGCACAAGGAGGAAAGGTTTCATCTCTCCAGGGACTGCGGCAGAGAGATTAACGGCTTCAGGAGCTCTGGATGTCCATGTCATGCAGCGTTCATGACTGAATCAACCAGGATGCTTCCCAGCTGTGGCCGCAAGGAGTGTGGGTCATTCCCCCAGATAAAGCATGGCTCTGGGAGGACTGGTCTCACCAGGGCAGCCAATCGTGATCCCTCATGGTGCCCCACAGCTAGGATCCCGTCTCGGCCTTCACTCAGTGCTACACAGTCCCAGCACAGCCCGGGACTGGGATGGTACATTTTGAAAGGGAGCACAAGTGGGAGAAGCTGCTGAGGTGTGGGGACAGTTGCTGGGAGAGCACAGAAGCAGCATGGGACATCTCTGCCCTGTCTGGGGATCACACGCTGCTCTGGTCTCTCCTGGCTCTGTCACCTCTCCAGGCCAGGAAAGTGTCCTGTATCCCAGGCAGTTGTCCAAAAATGTAGAAGGCTGTGGCTGATGAAGGAGCAGCCAGCAGAGGGTTGGCTCTGGGTGCCCTTTCCCAAGGGAAAGCTCACGTGCAGAGCATGAAACACAGGCAAAGATCACTGCAGCCTGGAGACAACACAGTGCACCCACCTGTATGAGCTGCTACAGCTCCTGGCTGTGGTGTGGGTCGGTCGAGGGGAAGTAAGGTGTGGAAAGTTATTTCCCAGGAGCCATTAAAGAGAGAATGAAATCCCACCTATCAGCAAATATAACCTGTGTCATCTCTGTAGAAGAGAGGATCAAATCATCTGTAGAGATGCAGTGGGAAAGAAGGCAGAGGGAGACTGAGGAGTCAGAGCCTCACAGCAAGCCACAGAACAAGTCAGCTGAAGGGAGGACTTGGTCAGGGATGTTGTGGGAGGAATCAAGGCTGCTTGGGACAAACTGTATCAGTTTCAAATTGGTCTCTTTTCTATCCAAACGTCCCCTTCTCCCTCCCAAGTCTAAAGCGTGTCTCCTTTAGAGGGAAAGACTCCGGCCGCGGGCTGTGACATCCCACCCAGGCCTGCAGGCAGGCAAGTGGGCGGCTGGGTGGGTGCTCAGCCGGAGTGGCCACACAGCCCCCACACTCAGCCACGGGGAGGGGGCGAGCAAGGCCCTGGAGAGGAGTGAGAATACGGGCTCTGGCTCACGCTGCCTGGCACTGCGCTCCCGCCACTCCGGGTCACCGCGGCAGATGCTGGGAGCATATGCCATGAATTAATTCCACTTTCCCTGAGATGCTCCGGCAAAAGGAACAGCGGTGCCTTTCCAACTTATTAACATAGGAGCTCCCCCCCACCTCCCATCACTTTGTCACACTTAATAAAACAGCCAGCCACAGTCCCTTTAAGAGGCTCCTGGCTGGCAGGCAGGCTCTTTATTGGAAAGTTGCTGGGCCTGGCTTTTTTTTTCAGCTTTTATTTTCTACATTTTTTTCCAGCACTGTGTATGCTGTCTCTGCTCCAATATCCCCCCACCAACAGCTAGTAAAACATCTCCACCAAGAAAGCCTATAAATATTGTATCTGTTATAAGCAAAACCAGAGATTCCTGGAACTGATAGGATGTAGAATTCATTTTTCCTTTGTGCACTTCTTTTACTTTGTCTGTGATGAGGGTCACCATTTGCCTGGAGTAGCCTATTGAGCCCGGAGCCTGCAAGAGGCTATCTGTGGGTCAATATACTCATCCAGAATTTCAGGAATTCCCTGGATAGACCCCCCAAATTAGCTCACTGACGACACATACTTCAGCAGGTTTGCAGCTCTCCCTCAGCAATGTTTGAAAAGAGCTGAACAAAGAACAAGCAGGACACAAGACTGTCTATGCTGAATTGCCATCTTCAAATTGAAGATGGGAAACACTCAGCATGTTTCAATCAGGCACCTGAGGTTCCTTGTTTCTAAACCTGATTCTGCCACAGATTTGCTGTGTGGCCCCGGGCACAGCCCTGCACCTTGCTTTACCCCTCTGTGACACAAGTCTGTGGAGATCAACAAGGGATTATTGCTCTATTCCTCCGCTAGGCACAGCCCAGAGGGCTGATCTGAGTACCCAGGAGCCGGGTGCCGCGTTCTGAGAACTGCTCTCACTTCTCACCTCACCTCAGGATCACCCAGAGCTACACCTTTGCAGGCTACAAGAAAAAATTTGCACCTGCTATTTCTTGCTTTGCACGCTCTTTCCACGGGACTTTTCGGACATGCAGGTTCCTCAGGCAGCTTTGTCACAGCCAATACACACTGGTGTGGCACCACGAGCCGAGAGCTGGCCTGGGCATGCTAAAGCACCTCATTGTTTCTTTTTAGCAAGGAGAGTAACAGGAGCAGGTTCTCCTCTGACAGCACCAGAACCTGAGAGAGGAGAAGCACAGGTCTCAGTCCCCTTCCCAGCACTGCAACCGAAACATGACAGAGGAAGGAAGGTGGGTGGGAACAGCTTGCTGGAGGAAGGCCAGGAGCCAGACACTCACCTCCCCTCCTCCAGCTGAGGACGGAATTGAAAAGACATGGAAACAAGTCTCAGTCTATTAAGCTTATTGAAGGAAATTAAAGAGACAACTTGGTCACAATGCATGTAAATACTGAAGTAAGGAGAAAATACCTGTCAGCATGGCTTAACTGGGAAGGTGAAAGCATAAGCAGGCTCAGGAAACAGAAGATAAAACTCAAAAACTGAGCCTAGAAATAAAACAGATTCTGAACCATAAGGGCAATTATCTATTAGAAAAACTAACAAGGGAAGACTTTCATATATACTGTCTGACTTCCTAAAACACAGGCAAAGCTCTGCCACATCTCAATGGACTCTGCCATGGCCTGTATTATAGCAGGTCAGACTCAATGATCAAAGCCACCTCTTCCCGCCTTAAAATAGATGAGGATGTCATTTTTTTCAAGCTCTGCTCTCAAACTCTGCCTGGGTATTTGCTGGGCTCCCAAGGTCCCAGAGCAGGCACCAGCCTGGCCCACACACAGAGCCTCCCACCCCAGAGCATCCCTGCCCAGGGCCACAAGCCAGAGCGGGGTGGCCAACAGGCCCAAGCACACTCTGGGAGATTTTATGCAGCTTTAGAGCAGCTCCTCCAGCATAACATGACCACAGCTCATCAGCAAAGGCCTTATTCAACTCCCACTATGCTCTTCTTGTGCTCTGTTTTCTCCTGGCTCTCCACCAGCACCTGCTCTGGCCTCAATCCCCTCCAAATTTTGTGCATGCTCTGTTTCCAAATCATTCAACCTCCTTGCTCCTCCTGCCCTTCCCCGCCTCTCCCACAAACCCCGCTCTTGCTTCTGGCCCCCTTCTCTCCACACCCTACCTCAAATGGCCCACACCACGCCCTCCTCCATTCCTACCTCTCACCATCTCCGGAGGATCTCGAGGGTCCAATGTCCCTCCTGCTTTTGTTTCATGGGAAGCTTTCCTTTTCCTCTTGACTCCTGAAGGGATCCTGTGGCCTCTGAGGGGCTGAGCACCACCACATAGCCCAGCTCCTCTTCTCCTTCCTCCCTGCTGGGACAGCAGATAGACGGGAGTGCTCTGCCCACCCAGGATGATCAGAGGAGCTCTTGGAGGCAGAAGATGGCTCTGCAAGCCCTCTTAGAGGCAGCTCAGGGTTGTTGGTGCAGCACACAGCTGCTAGAGGAGCAGTACGCTTGGCATGACTCCTGCATGGAGGACTCGGTAGCTACAGTCCTAACTACTGCTTAGTTATCCACTCTTAACGCTCCATGTGACCAGCAATGTCGCCTCCCCGATCCCCTAAAGAAAACGCAACACATAATATGCCACATATCACACACCATAGCTCAGGCTGGGTAGCCAGAGATGCTGGATTCATAGTTCACCCACTCTTGTGCCTCAGGCCTGGGTATCATCAGCTTTTGCAATCATTGAAAACTGGTTGATTTGCAATGGGTGACTGCGTGGTTTTATGAGATGACCCAAAAGCATGAGGCCTCCTATGCTTTGGGACGCTGACTGGAGGGAGGAAGGTGGACTCACCTCTCAGCCTTCCTTTCTCTCTCTGTTCATGTTGTTTTCCTTCCCTCCTCCTCAACAAACCGCAGGCAAGCGCAGCATCGTAGTAGGAGGACAGTTCAAAGAGGCTAGAGTCTCCCTGGAAGCAGATATCACTGGTGATACTAGGCAAGCAGCTTATGGAAGCCGTGTGGATTAGAACCTCCGATCCAGCAGAAGGGAGAGAACCCACACTAGATGGTCCTGCAGTTTGCAATTGAGAGGAGACTGCCTCTGCTTTCTGTGTGGTTTTTGAGGGATGAACTGAGCAAATCCACATCCCGTCCCCTCTTCCCTTTACCATTCTCCTCCTCTCAGATTGGCTTGTTGGGTTTATCTGGTTTACTAAACTACTTTAGTTTGCTGAATTTAATTTTATTTTTGCCTGGAATGGAGGAAGCATTCTAAATTTTCTTTGGCCAATAACAATAGGTGTCACAGAAAAAGAGACACCAGCTCAGCTGGGAAGTTTCTATTCATACCAAAACAGGTTTCTCTGCCCAGAGAAAGACTTTGGGATTATCCCCCATACACTGGCCTCCCAAGCTTCTGTCACCTCATTTTCTAGTTATAGGGGAGATGTCTCGGTTGTAAAAAGCTTAGTGTCTCCTTGAGACAGGTGAACCTCCCCTAATTTTGGTGGTCTCAGACGGGAACCTGATTGCTTCTCTCCTGCTGGTAGAATTGTTTGGCCTGTCACCTCCGATCTGAAATTCTGCAGAGTACTGAATTCACAGTGAGTTATTCGACCTGTCCTACTGTCAGTACAAGAGTGGGGATGCAGTCCTCTGTCAGACTGACCAAACAAGCTACAAAAAGCATCTCAGCACCTGCACTGCCCCCCAGAAGTACATAGCAAGATTGTCCAGTGGGACAAGGCTTTGAAGGACGTTGGCTTAGAAGTAATGTTACTGTTTCCTGCAAATAATGACCACGGTTCTATGGGGACAGGGCATTAACAGCTAAATGGATTTTTCTTTAGATGACAATAGGAATGGGTTACTTGGTTCCAAGGAGACGCTCACCAGGGAGTTACCTTGTTTCAGGGCAGCAGGCTCCATTCTTTCACATGCATGGAATAAACAGTATTTTCTTTGCAAACTACCTATTGCCTGAAGCTAGCTCTGTCGAGGCTGTGATCGCATCTGACTGCAAAAGCTAAGCAGGGTTAGGCCTGGTCAGAACTTAGCTAGGACACCTCAAGGGAAAACAGAGGTGCTGTAAGAAGTGGTGTTGGCAGTTTAATAGGTGAGGCTGCTTCCTCCGAGTCACTACAGAGGTAATATTCCAGAAGAGAGATTAAAGTAGCAGGGGATGGCTGGAGGCTGCTGGATGAAATGTAAAAGAGGTATCCTGAAAACTTGTGACATCTGTTGTGAGGAAGATGGTAATCTTGATGTCCTAAGCAAACAAATCTTATTGGCCTAAGCTTCTCTGATAGCCATCAGTGAAAACCACACCCCATTGTAAGATGGTCCACCCCAGAGAGGCTGCATTTCCTAGAGGAAAGACCGACTGCTGCAGTTATCTGTAAAGGTGCTAGTGAGGTGGAAGTGACTGTTCATAAGTAAATATTTTATTGTGTTGAGAATTCTATATCTCTTTTGAGAACAAAGATTTTTATTACAAAGTACTTAAAACTTTGCCCAAGCCAGTTTTCCTATGAAGCAAGGTCCTATTTATTTTCATGTCTGAAATAAATTCTCAAATACAAACAAGTGAATAGAAAATTAAAGTGCTAAACTATTTACAAGGGATGCATGTACAAGATGTCTGGTGTGCCAGTGCTCTAGGGCACACTGAGGTGCTCCTCTCTCTCAGACTGTCCCAGGTCCCACTCAGTCACTAGTTCTGAGGACACCTCTGTGAAGAGATGGTCCCAATCCCAGCTGACATCATCCTACCAAGAGGAAAAAGACAAACATGCTGAAATGTTACTGGTGACACCCGAAGTTCTCTGAACAATGCTAAAATTCAAGATAAACAGCAAAGAGAGAAACTAAATGGCAACTGCCCCTGCCAGGGAAGTCCCAGTTGGCTAGAACAGGAATCCTAAGAATGAAATGTGAATCCCTGCTACAATTTGGAGAATTTGACAGAATTATTCATGTTCCAAAATTATGTAAAGGACAGATTTTTTTAATACTTGTTCATCTTAGATACCCCCCACCAGGGCGTAAAGAGGAGCCATAAAAATCTTCAACCCTTCTGCATTTCTGCTGTGCATCTGCAACTCTGAGCTGCAGAAATCCTTTGTTGCAAGTCCTGAGCTCCTGCCCCCCTAGTTGTATTGAGGTTGTTCTGTCCTGCTCTAACACATCCCTCTGTCCAAACCCCAAATGTTTCTGCCTTTGTCCCTCTGTACCGCCCTGCAGAACTACCTGGAGCTCATGGTGGCTACCAAAAGACAATACACAGAGCACTGTTTCTGCAGGGATCTGTGACAGCGCCAGGTCCTTCACACTTTCCTTACTAGCTCTTTCATACTGAAGGAGCCAACCACAGGGATTGAGAAAGCCCTATATATCTTTAAAATAATCTGTTGGGGAAGTCAGACCTCCATCCTCTTGGACATGCTCCTCTTCACAGGCTCCTCCTCATCTCTCTCCTCCACCCCACTGACAAAAGCTTACTTTCCAAGTACAGTCTGAGACACATAAGAAGCTTTTGCCTTGTTGGTGTTCACATAAAAGACAGACTCACCTCTCGTAGTTCATGCTCTGGAGCCAAAACTTTGGTGAGAAGCTTCAGGTCAACCTCTCCATCCTATGAACACACATAATCACAGTCTTACAGATGGTGAGAAAGTGGACATCATCATTTCACCAGGTAGGTCTTGCTAGAGATAGGCACAACATTTGCCTCACAAGGGACATGTACTTTGTCCAGCACAACAGCAGGAGCCTCATCTGAGCAGCAGATACCATACCCACACTACTTACAGACACAAACAAGCCTGAAAGCCACACTGCAGAGAGGAACAGACTAGAAAGCAGACTGGAAGTTGTTTGGATGATAGGGCTGTGTAGTCTACCCAGCTGAGTATCACTGTGGAGGATGATGGGAGCCTCGAAGGACAGGGAGTCACATCAGTCACCCCATAGCAACATTCACTTACCAGAGTTTGAAAGGCAGCATACTTCATAAGATCTTTGTCCAGGTCATGGTAGGTCAGCACTCGGTTCACCTGCACACTGCAACCAGAAAGGGTCAAAGAACAAGCCTGAGTAAATGTGGAAGCATATCTGAGGAGAAGGGTGGCATGAACAGGAATCTGGTGACACCCATCTCAAGTGTCCACATGACCCATGTGGACTCTGGAGATGGGTATTCCCAGAGAGAAGCAAATCTCCTTCAGTAAATGAACAGTCATTGACAAATCTGCATGCCAGGTTGTGCACATGCATAAAAATAGGATGTGGAATGACCACAGGCTCTGTCAAAGAAGCCAGGACACCAGAGAGAAGATCCACAGACTAGCTGCAAGGCCCACAAAGGAAGATAGTGAACATTGGAACAGCCCCAGCAGGCTCTGAGAGCCCCACCACACGAGCTACAGAACAGTAGGGACCTTGTGATTGCCATGCCTGAGTTTAGTCACAGCTATCAGACGCAATTTCTTAAAATGTGGCCTCCAGAGAGAAACCACAGGGTAGAGACATAATACACTGTTGTGCCATGCTTCCCTTCGCAGGTGACGCAATACTATAAAAAAGACCTATATTAATTTAATTTCTCTTTGTGTTTATCCATGAAAGTTACTTGTCTTTTCTATTGCAGAGAAACTGTGGATACAGGAGGAACAGATGGGATTATAAAAAAAGAAAGAAAATAAACCCATCAGCTCTGGTGAGAGACAAAGTAATTTTAAATTTTCTACTATAAAATGTAATTTGTTTTTGTTAACAGCTATTTAATTACAATACCTACTCCATACTTGTGAGAGGCATCTGTGGTCAGAAGTAAGATACCCCACCCCTCCAAATAAGGGTCAATAGAAATCCCAGTCTGGGATCTTGGCAATAGGCCTAACAGAGGAGAGAAGACTCTAATGATACATTGAAGATAAACCCCCCAAACCTTCCATATTTTAAAACTAGCTGGCCTCCCTTGAGCTAACCCCAAGACTATTCCGATAACACCTTCAAACAGGATTGTATTCTGCAAATTAACTAGGCACTTGCGTAAGAAGGATATCCTGTGGAGGGCAAAGTAGCCTACGACTACGCATAATCAAAGTGTATGTGATAATACATGTGCACTGAAGGCATCTGAGGTTATACAGGCAACCTTAAATCAAGCAATTCCTAACTTTTGAGAGTTTGATTTTTGCAACTTCAAACATGCTACTCTAATGTAGTTTTTGTATATAGAGAGAGAATATGCAGTAACTGCTTTCTCTGTGTAACAGGAAACAAGACGTTTGCACTGTTCAGCTTGCAGCCCCACTGCCACAATACACAGCACCGAATCCTGCT
>NW_009648876.1:10027679-10029093 GCF_000708025.1 Charadrius vociferus | reverse complement strand
ACAGCCCCGACCCCTGCTGAAGGGCACTGCCACTGACATCCAGAGAGCAGGAGATAAGATGGAGTTTAATTTCACCAGCCATTTTGCACTGCTGATGAGAGCCTCCAGAACACCTGGCAGTGCTCTTACCTGGGAGGAGCTGCCACTTGCATGGCCAGATCTTCCTCCTGGACTTCCTCCAAATCAGGGATCACCGGAATGTCTGCAACAAGAGAAAGCAAGAGCAGTGAGTGGGGAGTGTTATGCTCTCCTTTCACTAGAGACAAAGGTTCCCTTGCTTCATATTAGACAACTAAAGAGAGTTATTTGGCAATTATTAAAAATATATTATTTAATATTAAGCCAAGGCAATAAAGCTTTGAAGCTTGGGGTCGAAAAAAAAATCTTGCAAGAGGAGCAGATCTGGGCTGAGTAGGACTCCATAGCCATGGACCGCGCATTTGAACACAACCTTGAACTGGAAAGAAGCTGGCTGCACTAACCCCCGCTGCCTACTTGCCATCATCCTAAGACTGGCAAGAATTTACTTCTTATGAGATGTATTATCATTTGCTCAGCTCAGCCACCAGTCACCTAGAATCTGTCAGAAATTAAATGTGGGGCAGAAACTGAGAGAAGCCATGTAAAACTACATGCTGAAGGAGCTGCTGGCTGGGTCTCAGACTGTGCAGAGGTCTGTGATCTTTCTGATAGCCGAGGAAGGAAGTGCTGGTGGTCTGACAGATACAAAGACTCCAGAAGATGCCCCTAGCTGAAATGACATAAACCTTTTTGTGATTTCCAGTGTGACCCTGGAATGGCAGAGGTCTGGGTCATCAGGTATTCCCAGCACAAGGACTACGGCTACCCCACCTAAAAGGACACTAGAGACAAAAGAATGGAGGAGAGGAGGAAGAACTGGGTGCACACTGAATCCCACTAAAGGAGTCAAGGCTCTGAGAGCATCGCATGCTTTTTGATTTGACAAAGCCCTGTAAACAGATGGCGATTGAGACAGCACATCAGAGAGAGAAAGAGGTAACTGGAGACACAAAGCAAGGACAGAGTACACCAGCACAGAGCTCCTTTAAAGACTCAAGGCCACAAAGGTCCCTCTCCAGAGACCCTGGGCCCTCAAACTGTGGAGAAGCTAGTGCTTTGGCTCTGGGAAGAGGTTTCACTCGCACGGTGTGCAGATGCTGGAGCAAGCACGCTGCTCCCAGCTCTGTCAGTAGCACGGCCATCCTACTACTGGGCGGCAGCAGGCAGCTTGGCCTGACTTTGCCCCGTTTTGTATCCCAGGCTGAGATGAATATTCAGGAGCAGGAGAGACGTTCCCACTTGTGGTGCTTAGGGCTCCAGGCAGGGTCTTCCTGAAAAGCCCCTTGTCCGGTCGCCTGTCAGAGCTTCGCAGCCTCTCAGCTGCCCTCTCCTG
>NW_009648876.1:10026871-10027585 GCF_000708025.1 Charadrius vociferus | reverse complement strand
CCCCCTGGCTCGCCGCCCAGGAGGGAGCCCTTGCCCAGCTGCGGCAGGACACAGGTCAGCCCAGGCCTTGGCGCAGTGGCTGTTCGGAGCCACCACACAGTGGGATTTCTTGCTAATTGGCTGCCTGGCGGAAGGCTGAGCAGGACAGGGGCTGCAGTGAGAGCCTGGCCGCAGCGAAAGGCAGTGACAGCTTGGCCAGCCTCAGCAGAGCTGTGCCTTCTAGGTCCCCGGCTGCCCAAGAAGCAGGTGCCTGCAGAGCAGCTCTTCAACTACAGCAAATTTCCCAAAGACGTTTAAAGGGAACTGCAGCAACAGGCCCCCCGGGCTGTCCCTTAGACAGAGGAGACATGTGCAAGAAATGCCCCACCAGTGCATCGCTGGGCATATGGGACAGATCCCTCCCCCCTCTGCTTGGAGGGACAATACACAGTAGAAGCTGCTATCCCGCTGGCTCTTCCCTGCAGGCATTCCCAGCTCTTGGCAAAACTTGTAGCAAAATGCAATTACAGGACAAAAGCATCTCCATGGACAGACAGACTGACCTGTGGAGGCAGCTGCTCAGTGATAATGTGGGAGAAAGTCCTTGTATATAAGCAACAAAGACCAAGGAATGGACAGACTTGTGCAACTGGTCCAAGAGAAGGCATGAAACACTATGCAGAGGTGCCCTATTAAGTCCAGGCAAAGGAGCATGAGAATGAGACAGTAATCTCT
>NW_009648876.1:10015180-10026835 GCF_000708025.1 Charadrius vociferus | reverse complement strand
ATGTTGCTCAGCAAACACAACTAAATGAAGAACTACCTGGGAACACAGCTACCCTCATCCATGGAGCAACATTCCCTGTAGCAGGAGCAGGTTAGATCCTTATCTGCTTTTGACAGCAGCAAAGTGAAAGGTGTTTGCAGTAAACTGAATTTCTTCACTCAGTGCTCATTTTAGCAGCTATTTCCTGGGGTCTCCTCTTCCTGGTTTCCTTCTGCTTTTGTTGATCTCTTTTTGCACTGGAAAAAACTGTAAACTTAGGGGCTGGATCAGTGATGTCCCTTCCATTTTGCAGGTTCCCAAAGACTCCTGGATTCTCCAGTGCTGATTTTATCTCATTGCCATTGAATTCCACAGAGAGATTCCCAAACCCCTTGCAGAGCACTACCTCTACTCTGTATTAGCAAAACTCAAGCAATCACATAGAAATTCTTTCCAAAAGAAATTCAAGGCTTCAATATTTTATAGACACTTTGAAAATATTTCAGACAGAAGAGCTGGAAACGCTCTGGGGGCTCCTGCCAGCCCCTCCAACAAAGGCCAGTGCATGCATGTTCTTACTGCAAAGTGTGGATGATTCGTCCATTTCTAGGCAGAAGCAATGCCCTTTAGGACCTTCTGAGACTGACGGGAAACAGAACAAAAATGTCGCAAATTATAAGAAAATATCAGCTCCCCAGGCTAACTGCTATCAGTGGCAAATCAGCCCTGAAATATTTGGGTCTTTATTTCACTTGTTACTCATAATTTCCTCTTCCCTCTGCCAATTCCCATGGTGCCACCTCTCCACAATCCCTCTCCTTTCTCTCTCTGTACAGTTTGCAAAGTGTCTCAATTTTCACTTTATCACTAAGGAGCCAACCTTTCCCCTCACTCAATCTCCAGCCCCCTAATTGTTTTTGTTGCTCTTCTTCGGACTCTCATCTTTTTTTCCAGTAAGCTCTGGTAACACAGCCAAGTCATGGCACTGTGTCAGCTGTAGGGGGAAGAAGCACGTGGGCTGCAAGAGTTTAGTCATATGCTTTACTTTTAATATCCCCATTAGCTGTAGTGAGGTTACTTGCATATAACGTTAGCACATGCAGAAATGTTCACAGGACCATGTCCTCCCAGTCTCACACCGCAGCACTCCTACAGCTTTTTCCAACAACAAGGTTGCATTACAAACCCACACTCTGTGTAGTTTGTTCTGTAACCCGCTTTTTACCCTCCTGTTCAGTAAGACGGTTAGTAAGAGGGGTTTTAGATCATTTTCCATCACGTTGATAAACCTGTGGTTTTGGTACAGAATCCTGACACATACTTTATTGTCCAGGCCCTCATGCTTGAATTCAGCGCCCATGTAGGTAAACCTTAGAAATGACTGCACAACACACCTACATGCTAAGGAGCTGCCTGTGCGCAAAACGAAACACCTTCCCAGATACCAGGTCACTGCAATGAAGTAAACAAATGGCCTGTGCATTACAAGAAGAAAATGTTTGCAGCTGAGAAGGGGTAGCTTCAAAACCTGTAAACAAAAAGCAATTCTCTGCAGTCTAGCTCTAGGTTCGGGGGTGGTGGGGATGTTGCATTACTCCATTACTCAGCTGCATTTTGGAGGAGAGAGCAGCTTCCACAGTCTTTAATATCAACTGATTTTAATCAAAACTGTAGGCAAAACTCAGAAGCAACATGAAAATCTTATAGCTTCAGCTGTTCTTCCCCTACTTTCCCGCAGACTTTGAAATCAGAACAAACTGATGTGATACTAATAGTAAGAAACATTAAAATAAAAGTTGAGTTACTGCTAAAAAATACTAAAAAGGGGAACAAATTGAGCACAAACCATCTTACCACCCTTGGTCTCCCAGCTGGCCTCTGAACACTGTGCTGCAAGGTACTCTTAGCTATGCTACCTCCTTCAACCAGCCTCCCCCAGACAGAACTCATCTGAATCTTCATTTCATATGGCAGGTAACATTCCCAGAGTGAGCGCTCCTAAAAATGACACACACTGTCCCCCTGAGAGTGAGCATCTGGCTTTCATTTTAGCTGAAGGGAAGGGAGAATAGGTAGACGCATGTCAGGTAGTGTTTTATAAGCAAAAGAAATGAGTGTATGCAACAGCAAATAGAGGGGGGGACGACATAAAAACTCAGTGCACGCAGTAACCTTAAAGAGGAATGGATGAGGCTTCTCTTTATGGCTCAAAATGACTGGGAACAGAGTAATACAAAGCCTTTCCCCATAGATGTCTCAGCCTATAAACAATGTATCGGCTTTAGAAAGTGCTCATGGTAGAGATGTGAAAAACTGAGCGAGCCCCAAATGCTAGATGACCAGTGCAAATTCCCCTACACCTCCCAGATGATGATGAACAAGAGTGAACAAAGAATGAAACCAAAATGAGCATATTCATGCAGAAGTTATGGGGCAGCAGGAGACACCAGTACCAAATGCTGGCTAACAGGGTTGTTATAATATACTGCACCAAACTGATTGCTTCAGAACATACAAGTCCCAACATATAAGTAAGAATAGTATTTTTATTACAATAGCTGGACTGAGCTAGGTGTTGCGAAAAAAAAAAAAGCTTCATGGCTAAGTTATAGCAAGACACCAATACACCAATAGCATAAGGCAGAAGTGTGTGGATGGTGGGAGGAAAAGACAGAGGGGAAAGACTGAGGGTGACCTGCTACATGCAGACAGCCAAACAATAAGCAGCAGCTTTTTAAGTCATAAACAAAGGAGAGCTTTACATGTTCATATTAGAGTACACGCAATAATCATCACCTTTTTTACCTCTTAGCAAATAACTTACTGATAGCTGAGGAAGACATCCACAGAAAGCAACAAGCAGGCAGTGGAAGAACCTGCACCACCTTAATACCCAGTTGCTCCTGCAAGTTGGTGAGTTGCACTTTACCTCCCAGGTAGAGCTGATTTTTGGTTTAGTAGCAACACCTGCAGGCTGGGTCCCTTAAAATCCTGCAAGCTCACAGTAAGATCTGGTCCTAGCCCCAAAGAACTAATTTCTCTGTTTGATACACAACAACACGTAAGTGGGGACACACGGAATGTGTTCAAGGTCAGGCAATAAATCAGTGGCAGAGCTGGATCCAGAAACCATGTCCCAGGTCAGGCCTACAGTTAGTCAGCTGTGCGGTTGCCACTTTCTCCCCAAGCTGCTTTGAGTCTCCCAAGCCAACACCCTGACACCCAAATAAAATGACTCCATCTCACAGAGTCTGATTTGCTTCCCCCAACTAGGTGACTGTTTCAAAGGCCAGTTCAGAATGGACACTCTTGCTGTGGGGACCGTGCTGCCCTCCCTGTCCACACACCACCATATCCAGAGACCACAAAGAGGGTAGTGGCTTCTGGAGCTGGCTGTCCCCTGCCATGCAGCAGGTATAAGAATGAAACTAACTTTAGTTTAAGTTGCTTGCTTATAAAATGTAAAACTGAAATAATTACAATATCTCTGCTGCTGCAAAACTTTGTTTTACTGAATGCTGTTACCTTCTGCATCACGTTTAGGGAATTTTAAACAGGCAAATGGAAGAAGGTCTGATTGAAGATGAAGTTAAGTGAAAGAAATTGGTCTCATTTAGCACATGACAGGATTCATCTGTGTTCCCAAGTCCACTGAGGTAGCATCATGGGCGTTTCATATTCATGAGCTGCTGCGACACTGTGTCCCCTCATTTACAAAGCACCGTGTTCAGCAAATTCTGTCCCTGTGGACACTCCGTGCATTTCATGGTCTTGTCAGAGAGACATCAAACACTTCAGTAACCAAATACCAGAAAATGGCTTTAATTAGCGCATCTCAATGCAATAAATAATTTTTCTCTCTAAGTGGAAAAACGGAGAATTAAAAAAAAGAAAAGAAAAAAGTGGAAAGCAACAGGCAAAAAAAAATCTTCAAAAAAACATAAGGAACAAGGGACACAGACAGCTTCTGCTGAACACACAAACAAGCTTCAAGCCTCTTGGAAGCTTTCTCAGGAGAGCAGCAGGCAAATGGAGAGGATAAAGACACTTCTTTGGATGCTTGGACATTAATTCATAGGGATGCCTTTCCCTGACTGAAATTGCCCTACTAGTAGGCCAATACAGAACAGCGTACCTGCCTGATCAGCCAGCAGGGAGATAAAAACAGTAGAGCGAAAAACAGGCAGTACCACAGCTACTAGGGCACTGCCTTAAAAGCTGAGACAAGCAGAAGATAACCTGAGTGTCCCATGTCCCAAAGCACCCTTTTAAGAAGAGAATGGTGACAGCACAACCTGGCTAAGCTGATGGGAAAAGTCACCCAGTGAGCAGGTGCCAGAGGATTCATAAGATCTAGGGGAGATCATGCAGCAGATTCAGTACTGACCCTCCAGCCTCGCCTTAAAAGATTACGCATTTGCCTCGCATAATTTTTTCTTCAGCCACCAAGCTCTGAGGATACGGCCAGCTAGACGGATGACTGGCTGTGAGGTTGGGTGGTCCATGAGACACTCTACTTGCTTCAATAGTGTTGTGCTTTCACAGACCCCTTGGCGTGGCATGGCTTCTTCCTCACCTGAGAGCTTGCTGGGGACGAGCATCAGGCATGTTTGCTACTTCCCAAGGATTCTACTGACACAAAGCCTCTGCGCAGTTTCAACCCCTGGGAAGTGTGAAGAGAGGCAGGGCACAGAACAGCCCTGTCAGATGAGTCGCTGGGCTCAGTGCAGGGCTTCAACAGGCAGTAATCTACGGCTTGCATTGTGCAAGAAGTAAGAGCAGACACTGATGGCTTTAAAGATGAGGAATCTCTTAATGCATAGGTTTGTTCACCAGCAGCAGAAGACAGGAGAGACTGGAGGCCCAGGCTCAGGACCCGGAGTCCACCATACTCCTGAGGTTATCAGCAGTTACAGCGGTAACACACCCCTTAGCCTTACCAGCAGCCCTCTGACAGAGCACTACGCCTGCCCTCCTTTTCAGTAACATCTGTTTTCCTCTTTTCAAAGGCTGTTCCATGTTCCTTTGCAGTATTCCCCTGCTCAAACATACTCAGAAGGTGGTGGGGCAGCAGATGAGAAGGCATGAGGTATCCAGGGAGGGTCTGGTGAACTGAGAAACACAAAACCCTCCTCAACAATGCTGGAGATGAGTGATTTTGCATTAGAGCATTACTGTGGCAGGGAAAGCAGCTTCTCAGGATGCTCCTGTGGAAGTATGTTTGGGAACAGGAGTGTCTGATTCTATTTCATCCTCTTCATGTTATGCTGGAAAAACAAGACAAACTACATTTCTTTTATGCTAAATCCTTAGGTTTTTTATTTTTTCTTATATATATTTATTAAAAAATGCCTCTTTGATCGGCAGCACCCATGACACTTCCACATCCAGCAACTCCTCAGAAGCCTCCCTCCCTCCACACAAGGCCACCGCTGCTGACAGCCAGCTGGGTTTGATCAGAGCCACTCAGAATCGGATTTTCATAAGACAGATGAGGAATCTTACTGCTGCTCTCTCTCATATCAGATGAGAAACTGAGGGGGAGGGGGGACGGGTCCTGAGGGAACGACACTACAATCAAGGGCTACGCGGTTCTCTCTCTGTCCCTCCACTGCTGCAATTTTCAAAGGAGTTTGCCCCAGGCAGTTTTAAATGATGGTGTCTCAATTCTGTAATCATCTTTCAAGAGCTTTTTCTTAAAGGGTATTTTAGGTAAACCTAGTCCGTCAACTACACTTATGGACTCAGCAATCACAGACCCACTATGACTGTGTATCTACTATATCACAGAATTCAGTGATGGAAGCTGCTTACCCAGACCATTATTTTCAGCCCCCAACAAGCTGCGTGTGCTCCCTTGCAATTAAGCTGCCCGCTGCCCCTTGGCCAGTGGTCTGCTGTTTCAAATAGGACTTCAGACATATCCCTTGGAAGATATTCTCTGCTCCCCCGTGCCCACTGTGCCTGTCAGGTGGGAGCTTTCCTTGAACACGAGAGCCTCTAGATCACAATGCCAGCAGTCACTTGGAGGAGTTCAAACTGGCCTGGACCAACACTTCAGTGGAAACCATCAGGATGGGGTGAGTCTGCCCTTCACTGACCTTGTGCAGAGACTTTGGGTAGCGCATAATTAGCCAAGGGGACGACCATGATGTGCTGACAAAGACACAGACAAAGTCACAGTGCAGAATCCCAGAAACTCAGCAGTCAGTGTAACTCTCTGCCCCAGGCCCCTCTCTTCAGCCCATTCACACCACTTCCAAAACACCATGTTTTTCACTCTGTCTCCATTTCACTGATGTTCAGAACTTTTCATCCATTTAGCTCTCTCCAAGCCATCCACCACAGCCTCCTGAGCCTATGAAATACCCACTGGCCATCTCCCTGACTGTTCCTGCACATTCCCCCCTCTCTTACTCTCATGCTCAGCCACTGCAGCTGTCCTTGCAGCTCACAGCCCCAGGAATCCACCAGCACTTGGTGTGTTCTTGTAACAAGGAAGCAACTGGCAAACTTTATCAGGAATGACAGAGCCAACAATAACCTACACTGCACTCTATTCTCAGCTCTCTTTGGAACAATTTCATCATTGCTGCGTATTCGCATGCAGCTCAAGAGGTGTTTGATATTTTATGGCTGTGAATTCCAGGTGCCGGATATCCTGTGAGGGCTGTCTCCCACCTGACAGACAGACATCACTCCCCACAAGGATGTGGGGACCGTGGCATATGCCCACTTCCTTCTCTGCCATCCACTTGCTTCTCTGTCATCCACTTGCTTCTCTGTCATCCACTTGCTTCTCTGTCATCCACTTGCTTCTCTGTCATCCACTTGCTTCTCTGTCATCCACTTGCTTCTCTGTCATCCACAGAGCCTGGACTCCCATCCTGTTCAAATGCAAAGGAGCTGCTGGCACAAGCCAGAAGGGTAAGAAGTCCTCCTAGAGGTTTGACATTGTATAGAGAGGTCTAATCGTCAGCTCTGCTTCCTTGAGGAGGCTTCCCAGCGGGCAGGGAGGGGGTTTGCCTTGAGGGCACAGATCTAGTGACTGTCTCTTGGCAGCTTTCCTCACCTGCAGGTCAGGTTTGGGTTGGCTGTGTAGCATAGTCAGGCTTTCATTTCAATCAGCTGTCTTATTCACGCACACTATTTGCTTTAAAATAACAAGCTATTGTTCCTGCAGACAGAGAATCGCACATCACTTCCCAGTCGTCCAAGAAAAGTGCTGTTCTAGGAGCTATGCATCCCAAGGGTAACACGGAGAAGGGGGGAAGGGACTTCTGAAGATGGGGCAACAGTCTATGGGGGAAGGATAGCTGAGAGAGAGATGACAACCTTAGCTAACAAGCACCCGTAGAGTGCTGAAGAGAAAAATCCAAGGGCAATGTAGTGAGGAGACAGGCATCTGGGGGAGCGCAACTCAGCAGTGCAGAACTGGTTAACAAGAAAGGAACAACAAAGAAACTTCTAGCCAAAAGGACAAAGCAGTTTGCTGATGGGGGCGTGGGGGGGAATGCCAGCATTTCTCACCCCAACAGGAAACAGCCCTTTGTAGCTGCATGCCAGAAAGAGACACACAAGCAGAGTAAAGCCAAATGAAACACCCAAGCAAAGTTGAAGCAGAGACTCTGCTTCCCTGCTGGAGACACGGGAAAGCCCGTAAATGTGAACTTGGTTGTTCTGTATTCCCTCCCACCTCATGACAAAGAATAGTCTGCACCTGGGAGAAGCTCTTGGCTGCTACAGAAAAGGAAGCGGTGTCTGCAGATAGCACTTTTTAAATTCCACTGATAGTCTCACATCTCTCATCTCCTGCAGTTTCCCTGCCATACAGAGCTCAGTCACCACTGCCCATTTCCCCTGTTGACACGGACAGAAAATTGAGCAATTACCCTTAAACTCCTCTCTCTCAGATTGTTCAGATTGCTACATACACAGCATTAAGCCCCCAATTGCCCCTGGCCAAAAGTGACTTGACTAGGCCTGTCCATTAGGAATTAAACACTTTTTTGTTGCTTGTGAAGGTTTATTATTCCTCAAGTTGTGATGCATTAAATCCTGCTAAAGCAGGTTTCCCACCATGCAGAGGAGCTGGGACCCCCATGAAAAGGTTCAGCTGGACACACATCCACCTAGCAAAGGTGTGTTAGCCATTTGCTATGCCTACGTACTAGCACATACCAGCGTGTGCTCAGGAAGATGGACACTAAGCTCCCAGAGGGTGCTGTAGGAAACCCCAGTATCCATCAACTAATCACTCCAGAGCAGTTTCTGGAGAGACACTGCATTTTTTCAAAACAGTCTTTCCAGCCTGGAGTTTTACAGGATAAAATGGAGCTTTTAGTCAAACACATGTCTTTGCTTTCCTTTAACTCAGAACTGTCTCCTCTTTAAAGTGGCTTTCTTGTCCTGGTCTAGCCTCTATGAAGACGAAATATGGATTAGAGAAAATAAATTCTCAGCACGACATGGAACTTCAAGGTACTTCACTGCTGGTATTTCAATGGTTTGTATTGCACAGTATGGATGACTTGCACCTCCTGGGTTTCCCTGTGCAACTGTAAAGAATGGCTGAAATTGCAGATAGTCCTACTCACGTCCCTGTCTGGTCCACCCACTTATACTCTCCCATATTACTGCAGTCTTTCCACACAGCCTGAGAAGTGACTGTCCTTCTGTCCCAAACTCCCACGGAGATGAGGAATCAGATGCTATTTCATGCACAGGGTGAATGGCTTGGAGCAGTGAGAGAATTCTACTTTCATTTCTGAAACTACAAGGCATATCAAGCCCAAAAGTCTCCACCTAGCTGTACAACCTTCCCTCCACTCTCCGCGTGCCAAACTAAGCTCTCTCCAGGCCCTATGCTTTTTTAACACTTTCTCCAATGGACTCCAAATTCTGCGCCTCTGGATTTTAGTGCTGTATAAATGATCACAACTGAGTACCTTTCAAATACACAACAATACCTTTTTAAGGGCATATAGTTTTGTCCTTCATTCTTCTAATGAAAAGGTTAGACAGGGGACAAACAATGTTAATGGAATGGTACAGCTAAGCTTTCTAATAGGTTAAAGGAAGACGATCCAAATGATTGGTTGACAGCAGCAATCATTACGCAACCGCGCCTGTTCATATTAAGGTGTACAAGCTAACACATTATGCAGCACAAAATAACCGTGACCCATCCTTGGGGATCCATACACCAATGTCTTGATTTCTGTGTGTTTAGAATCTGAGCTTTACTGTTACAGTCAACGACACAAGTCCGAGTGCAGTTCTGTGGGAAGCGAAGGCTGATACAGCTCAGCTTACTGCGCAGCCACAGCATGTTACTCCCTGCATTCTACACTGGGCAGTTATTTGTATCTCGCTGCTTATTCAAAAAAGTAATTTTATTCAGGTACTGGAGTTTGTTTATATGTCACTTTTCTCCACTGCAATTGCTGAGCCCACATGGAAAACTCCTCTCCCAGAATAGCTTGCTGAATCTCCCTGTAGAAACAGGACCACAAGTGTGCAATGCACTGATCCATTTAGAGATTTTCCACATGCAGATTAGATCCACAACCCAGTGTATTTGACTGTACCAGAAACTGCCTGGGTAGAAACCATAATCAGATTAGTGGGCTCTTTCTTCTAACACGTAGATTTAATCCAAAACTGAACTCTGGTTTGCAAACAATCAAAATTCAACTGTTAACTATAGGCTAGGCACAGATAAATAAATGAAGTGTATTAGGACTTGCCATGTCTTCATACCACATTCTGTATCAATTCTGCCCTGTATTTATTACTCAAGGTCTTGGAGCACTAAAAGTCACATGCTGCAAACATGTGGCAAGCATTTTTATGCCTGGTTAGCAAAGACAGTTATTATACTCTAAATACAAGACCAAGGTTCAACAAGAAGGACAGCACGTATGAAAACAGTCAAAGAGCTGTTCAGAACAGACTACCAGCCTCAGTGACATACGCTGAAATTTAAGAAGCCCCAAAAACTTCCCAGGGGGAATATTAAGTCTATTCTGAAGATGCCAATGCTATAAAGGTGCCACTTCTGGCAGTCATATGTTGCAATGCTTAATCTGTCTGGAAGACCCAAATAAGTCTTCATTTAATCTCATTAACCATACTGATGTCTGATCCTTTGTGACTCCTGGTAATTCTTCTGATGCTTGTTGATATTTTACAGATGCAACTTTTTATACACGCTATAAAATTCTTAGCCCTTGAAAACCGAGGTAGCTCCCAGAGACTTTAATGAATTTCTATGCTCCCCACAGTTCTCCAGTACTCATCTCAAAATTCATATTATGGATTTTTCCTGAGATTTCTCTTGGCTCATCCAGTCCTAGAAAAGCAGGTGGTATACACTACAAAGAAAACAAGTGCTAAGTCAGTAGTCCAGTAGATTTCACAACTTGTACAGGGATGGGATGGGATTACCCACCAGTGCCTATGTTTATGATGTATGATCTTGGATTAGGGCAAGCGGATTTTTTAAATTAAGAATTCCCTCATGACAGAGATCCCAGGAGAGTGGTGCAGGCACTTCTCCTGATGGGAACAAGACAAGGATGTTACCATAAAACATAAGAGAGGCTTTAAGCAGAGCATACTACCACCTAAACTAGTGGACAGCAGTGATTTCTTTCCTGGCTCTTAACCCTGTATTGCTCTTTTAGCTCTCTTTTTGCCCCAGTCCACTATTCTCCATGGGGAAGTAATCACGGAGAAAAGCATGTCCTCAACACTTTCTTCTTCACTTTTCTTCAGCTTTATCATTCTGTGTTAATGAAGAGCCAGAGTTAGACTACAGGTTCACTTCTTCATCCTCCTCTCCATCTCCTTTGCTGTCTCTGCCTCATTCAGCAGCTGGGGAGATGTAAGCACTTCCCACATTTGTTTACTCCCAGGGTGGCTCATTTCCTTGCAATTTCTTACATGATGCCTCTACTCACTTTACTGGAGAACCCCCAGATATGTATGAATGCACTTTTTGCAGTCAAGTAGGTGACACTTTACCTCCTCCATCATCTGATCCCTCCAGGCTCTGCTGTCTGAGACGATGGCTGCAGCAAAACACAAGGAAGAAAGAATTTCAATTGCAAGCCCAGAAAAACATCTTGCTGTGTCCCCTCCCTTCCCACAAGCCTCAAGGTCTGTCAAGGGGAGAGTTCCCAGGTACGTTTAGCCTGCAGACTGACCTTCTTCCATACCCCTCATTGCTGGACTCAGCAGAAATCTCAGGTTAGAGTGCTTAAGCAAGATGCCTGGTACCTGAGACAAACCCTATGCTGCCCACAGTAGGGCCTGGGGTGGGTCTAGGAGGAAAGCGGATCCTTTCTACTTTTCCTTCTTTCTGTCATATGGGAGTGACAGAGCCATCACGTATTCCATATCCAGGGAACTACAGAGTGAGCAGCCCTGCCCCATTCCAGGACACATGACATGAATTCATGCCAGAGTCTGCACCCTTCCCAAGTTCTTGGTGTACAGGTGCTTAGAGTTGCATGCCCCTTCTCCATGAGATCAGATGTAAATGTTGTGGAAAAAGTCTCAGCAACAATGGGAACTTACTCTTCTACTTCTTCTGCATGCTTTCTTCCCGACCTGCAAGACAAGGCAAGGCTTAGAAAAAAAGGCTAGAGAAAATTACAAAATGGCATCTTT
>NW_009648876.1:10010783-10015075 GCF_000708025.1 Charadrius vociferus | reverse complement strand
GTGCAAAACAATTCCTACACCAGGTGCGATAGAACACATCACACCTTTAAAGAGTTCTAAGTGACCATTAAACCAGTGTTATCAAAAAGTCCCCAAGTGCATCAGATTGAAACAGAACCATTTGGGTCCAAAAAGATAGCCACGTCCAGATACAGCAAGAGCTATACTCCCTGATTTTTCAGCTTCTCAGATGCTTTTTCATCCCCTCTGCCATCAGCTGCAGGTAAAGCTTGCCTTACCTGAGTAAGGAGGTCAGCACACTGAAGAGTGAAGAAGATGCTATACTTTGTCTACCTACCCCTGAGAGATCAGCAGGTCCTTCATCCCCCTGGGTGTGCACGAGTATTATCTGGTTGCCTTTGTAGGTTAGGAGCCCCACCTGAGCTGGCCAAGTTCAGGTCAGACATGCTGTCGCTGCAGTAAATCAGGGTTGATCTGGCTGAGTTAACAGGAGTTCATAATAATGTGGGGGGGAGGCACTGGCAAATGGCAGCTCCCTTGCTCTCCACCCCAGCAAGCCCAGAAGTAATTCAGTCCCGATTAGGGATGCTTGTTCAATATTCAAAATGTAAAACATGGAGGTTGCTGAACCAGCACTTTGAAAAGTTAATTAAATGCCAGGTTTCTTTTTAGCAGATACTCCATCACTCGCTGATTGCTTTGGCCATTTTGCGGAGTGAAGTTTCATCTCTATGCGTTGAGAATAAATATTCTCCCTCCCTTGAAGTCAGGGTGCTATGACAAGGAATACATGGGGCTCTCCCCTACCACATGCACTGTCCCAGGACACACAAAAACCTAAGAGAAGTTATTTTATTGCCTTGCACTGCTCTTTTCAAAGTACTTCCATGAGATGGGATAGGCTTCTCCTCATCCGCTCTCTGTTCTAGCAGGCCATGGTCCTCATCTAGTTCTTCTGTGAATAATCTACTCTTATAAGAGCAAGGAGCAGGGCACAGAGGATGTCTAGCTGTAAGGAGACGAAAGCTCCTTGTCTCCACTGCTCTCCCTGGAGCTTAAAGTTTGTGAGAAGCTAAAGATTACACTGAATCAGTGATCTGAGCCCAGTAATATCCACTGCTATATTCAGAATTGCGGCCGCGTAGGTGACATCTGCATCTGGGCTTATAGCTACATGTGCACCCTTCCATTTATCACATGAGACAGAAATGCAATGGAGCCAGGGAATTTAGGAGAGAGCTCTTTCAGTGAGGAGCAATTGTCCAGCTCCATCCTTCTCCCCAGTGGTAGTGCAAAGCACTTTTTGTGAACCCCCCCAATACTATAGAGAAAGAAAGGAATGATTCCAGAGAACCCATCACCAGCTCTCACTGGAGTTTAGAATCTGAGAAGACAGAGATAGAAAGACGACGCAAGATTTATCCTATTTTATTCCTTCCTTCTGCCTTCACAGAACTTTTTCCCACACCCTGTCTTCAGGGCATTGCCCTCACTGAGCTGAAATATCTAAAATGATGGCTTTGCACAGCCTTGCACAGTGAGATGATTTCCTGGAAGTTCAATCTAACCTCTTCTTAGCACGATCCTGTAACTCTTGATAACTGTCCAGCCTCAAATAACACTCTCTTTTCCTCAGTACTCACACTCTTACATCTTTGCTCATCTCCTGTACCCAGGCAGGAGTGAAATACTCCACATGTTTATACTTCCCGGGAGAGAGTCACTCCTGCTACCCCTGTAAGCAATTTCTGTTTCTTTTTCCTGAGGTCCCTGTCATGACAGATACCCATGTGGCCCACAGGGAAGGCAGTCATATGTTAGTCCTAGAGGCAGAGACTGCTTCACTCATGTCCCCAGACTTAAAGCTTTCCCAACTTCTCCTAGTTATGTTAGCAAATTACTTATTCAGGGCAATAAGCAAATACTTCATTATGAAATAGCTGCACTATATTGGAAAAAATAGTAATTTGGGGAAAAAATTCATAAATCAGGAGGGGAGAATCTGACCCAGAACCCGGATGTTAGAACACTGGGCTCCGATCAAACAAGACAGTTCACTCCTTTATCTAGGGCAAGCTAAAGCCCCACTGTCGCCCCTCCCAGGAGAACACCCTAGTCCCAATGCCACAGGGTCTGAAGGTGGCAGTGGGTGACGCCAGGCTCTCATGCTGACAGTACTGTGATTTATACAGAGCACTTAAATACCAATGGCACTGGAGCAGGAGCTAGAAATGACTGTTGTTCTGGTTAGATGAGACATCTGCTTCCAGTCACTAGCACTAGATATGTTTATTAATATATGATTTGGAATAGCATTATTTGATGAAACTTGCATGTCAAACCAGTTGATAAGCTCATGGGTAGAGAACTATCTGGGAAGTATAGTACAAAACTTCTGGAGCACAGGAAGGAGTTACACGTTTTTATACTTGCGGTGGCCTTAATGACTGAGCTATTATGTAAAGAAGATACCAACCAGCCTACTATTTCCTTCCTTTTTTTCATGAAGCCTTGAACCTGAAGGCTTCCTTTCATTTTGTTTCATGCCAAATTACTTTTACATTCCTTGTTTCACATTGGAAAAAAAAATCACAAAATATTTTTGGTTAGTTCCTGACTAATGTTTTGCTTTTTTGGCCCAATTTGGCCCTACCTAACAAAGTCACCCAGACATAAAAGACAAGCTGTGCACTGTGTCCTAAGGTCCCTGTGTCCCTACTTCAAGGCAGTAAGGGAAGAAAGTCATTAACAGATCCTGAAAGGTGCCCTACCTCCAACTCTGTCCATTCTATATGCTTAGCCAAGGGTTAAGCTACACATGGAGATACCTGCAGAACCAGTCACCTGTGTGTCTCCTTGTTCTCCAGGTGCTACAGAAAGCCCCACAGGCATTCTCCGTGAAGTTACCACATTGCTCTAAGCATCATGGAGCACCCCATCCTAAGAACTGGCTCAGCTTATCAATACCAATTGCATCATGTTGAGACCAACATTTCATCCTTCAGGAACACCAGGCCTGGATACACAGCATCCTCTTCATTCACCACAAGGTCACAGCTTTCTAGTGGTGAGTGAAAGCAGAAATGGAAGAAACCAGACTGTAAACTCAAGCCAGCATAGACAGACTTCCTACCCTTTTCTCACGTTCTCAGCAACAAGAAGTGCACTGCCCTGGTTTGTTTGCTCCAGCAGGAGGCACAGCCCAGGGAGGGCTGCAACAAGTGCCTACAAAGTGCACAACGTGTATGAACTATACATACACTCGCTCAAGTAAGGGCAAACAAAACAATAAAATCCTGGGAGCAGTGCTCAGAAACGCATTCAGTCGGCTGTATTATACACCAGACACCTCCAGCTTTGTGAGACTGTGATACCTCTGTTTCTTTCATTTCTTCTGATAAGCTCATTGCATCTGGAGGACCAAAGAACATGGACTGACCCCATCACCCAGACAGCTCCATTTAAAACTCTTCCACTGGAAGGCTATCTGTGCTCCCAAACATACCCAAAACCCTGGAGTATTCTATCTGGCTTTGGCCAGCTGCTGATGCCCTTTCTATTTCAGGGTGTTGAATAGCTGAGAAACTGGGAGGAAGACCCCAACAGACCCCACGTAACCCCATGTTCTCTAACTCGGAGTACAGAATACCTGTTTCCCTCCTAGCTGTGTGTCCTGGTGCAGAAGATATAGATCTGATCTTGCTTTTGAGTGTTGTCTTTGCTGTGTTCTGGCCAGCAGGACTCCTCCCTCCACATTAATGAGAGAGGCTTAAACCCCAAAACTGCCCCCACATGCACAGCTGATGTACAGCTGAGGCGCCTGGGAGCTGCCTTCGGCTTCTGTGCTGAAGGGTGAAAGGCAGTTCTAATGTAGACATCATCTCTGTTAAACGGTTTCTTTCTCATTTAATGGACTACCATGGAGATCTAAATGGAGATAAAGTAGCAGGGCTCAGAGAACAGCCAGGATGCTATCTTTATGCAGCATGACAATGTGCAGTGGTTAATTAGACACCGTTAACCTATTTTAGCAGGGGACATAACTGGGATGAATGGGGGGAAATGTCCTTGAAATATTTTAATGTCCACAGCTCATCAGATCTCTAGACACCCTTGCATCCCGCACCGAGCCACAGCCAGGTGCCAGGAGGTCAGCGTGCAAGATCCGAGGCTCTCTTCTGCGCGCCCAGGGAGGTGTGAGGGCGGGCAACGCAGCTAAGGAAAAGGCAAGCAATTACGGTGCCTTTTTAAAACGAACATCGAGGCGGCTGGACGGGAATGCCCGGTCTAGCGTGAGGAGGACGGCAGCCGAGGAAGACAGAGCGCCGGGA
>NW_009648876.1:10009000-10010404 GCF_000708025.1 Charadrius vociferus | reverse complement strand
GGCCCTGGCAGCGGGGGCGGGGGTGGGGTGGGGGGAATTTCATCTGCCTGCCTGTTAGCATATTTCCTGGCATGTCTCAACCACTTCTCTTTATGAATCACGTGGAACCGGAAAGCTGCTTCAAGCTGCCCTCTTGCTAAAAGAATGAAATGGGGGAAAAAGGGAACGTCCTGATGTTCAGAGATACATTTTTTTTTGAGAGAAGAGGGCAACCAAAGGCAGAGCAGAGATGGGTTGCATGGTGAAGTTAGCCACTGGCCAGCGGGCTGCCCCTGTGCTCCATCCAAACCCATACCCACCCCAAGGCTTGGCTCAGCCCACAGGGAGACATGAAGCCTTTTGCCTCTAAGG
The DNA here is from genome assembly GCF_000708025.1 of Charadrius vociferus. Lineage (NCBI taxonomy): Eukaryota > Metazoa > Chordata > Aves > Charadriiformes > Charadriidae > Charadrius > Charadrius vociferus. The sequence goes on along the minus strand of NW_009648876.1, from coordinate 10,010,053 downwards.
CACAGACAGAAATTCAGGTCTAGGCCTGGGGGGGAGATGAAAAAAGACATTGTACTCTCTTGCTCAAGTATTTTTTTAGTGCCCATCACCACACAGAGTGGGTGGTGAGCTATGAGTTGCAGCTTGTCCAATAGCCTAAGGCACAACTAAGTTACACATCCATCCAATGTGATGCACAAGTGCTAACTGATCGTTTCTCCTGGCTCTCCAAGTGAGGTCTTGGTCACTGCTTGTTTGCTGAGGCACAGGGAGAGAAAAAACACTCATCAAAGCTGCATGTAAACTAGAACTGCAGCCCATGCTGGAAAGCACCACCACAGGGTGTCTTCTCAGCTATTCCACTGCACCTTCCTTGGGGCTCTGATCAGTTGTTTAAGTTGCCACCCCCTCTCCCTGGACTGTGGCAGCCTGGATAAGCCAGATTTGCCTTGATTAAATCAGGGGGAGTTCAATCTTCACATCTCCTAAAATCAAGGCAAGCTTTGCCATTGACTTCAGCAGAGCGAGGACTACTATGACCCTTTATTTCTGTCACAGGAAGTCACCTCACAGCCCTCCACTTCCAAGCCCTGGGGCACACAGCTCGCTCTATCTCCAAAATGAGGTTTTGGGCAGACACATTTTTTTTTAAAATGCAATGGTCCCACCATCCACTTTCTGGTCCCTCACAGGCTCCCTGGGCTACCTAGACCACGTGTTGAGCACGGCACTGGAGGAAGAAGGATGCAGTGATGAGCAGGCATGCTCTGTGGGACGGTATCTGACAGACGTTGTAGCTAACCTGCTCCAGCTGACATGGGCTTGTAAGGCACTAATCAATCTCTAGCACAAGTGTTGTTGTTTCTCCTCATGTCCTAATACATGGGCTAGAGTAACAGAAACAACAAAGGAGTAAAGCTCTGGCATGGAAGAACAAGCTGACAGAGAGAGTTCACGGGGGTCACTGAGCCTCAGCCTACTCACTGCATCATCCCCGTAACAGATGTTCCCAGGGCTCCCCCACTCACTCACTGGTAGAGAGCTGACCAGCAGAGCTGTTCAGAGCTCCCACTG
>NW_009648876.1:9986674-10008969 GCF_000708025.1 Charadrius vociferus | reverse complement strand
TGTGTGGGAAAACAGCGCTGCAGTTTCTAGAGGTATCCACCACGCATCTTTGGTCCCTGAGAACAGGGGCTCTTATCCCAAGTGATCACGTCTTCGGTCTCCAGTTACCACCAGGGCCAAGTCTCACACCAAACGGTTCCTGAGGTTACAGGAGCATTTCAGTTTCTGTTTAAAGCAAAAAGCACACTTCTGATCCTCATGGTTACACAGAAGAACCGACTGCTAACGAGACAGAACTAGAATGCAAAGAAAAAGTATCTAAGGATGGTTTGGGTGGGTTTTTTTTTTTCAAATCCTACAACAGAGAACAGATTCGTGACTCTGAAGTACCGAGCCTAAGATGTTTTACTTGTGATTGACCTCACTGAAAACATTTAAATGAAAAACACTGGTTTATTACTGAATGGCACCTTGTGCTGTCATCTGAGAGCAACAGCTTCTGAAAGAAGGTATTTTAAGAACTTGGATTAAGAATTTGAGAATAGTAGAGGGGTTATATGGGGAGGGGGACCAGGGGAGGAAGAAATAGGGCCAAGCAAGTAGATCAGGTCATCTTAGGTCTCTTTCCACAGGTAAACTGCATTAAGCTAGACTTCACAGCCAATTTAGAGGTGACCTACAAAGATCAGACAAGTTTTTAGCCTTGGCTGTGACAGATACAAAAGGGTTGCAAGTTGCATGTGTTCTTCAAGAAGGTTTAGCTTTTTTAAACTAGAAATATTTGGGACAGCAAGGATAGTATTCCCTAAATTTGCTTGTAAATTCCTTGGAGATGCAGAGAACTAAGGAAGGAAGATGGTTTGTCCTCAATCAAAAAAAATCAAAGAGACTTCAACCTGAGCACACTGTGCCACCTCAGCAGCTTACATGGACTGTTACCAAAAATGTCATACTCCTGTTCCGTATTTGTCATGCAGGCTTCATTTTCTAGGGGAGTGAGAGGCAACAATCCTACTAGTTCTTCCATTGCCAGTGTCTTTCAGGAAAAAGAAGGAAGTCAAAGAAAACTTCACTAACAGAGAAAAAATAAATGTAAATCTAGCTTAAAAAAACCAAAAGGGAAAAAGGGAAAAAAAAGGGGGGAAAAGGGAAAAATAGGGGCAAAAAGGGAAAAATAGGGGCAAAAAGGGAAAAAAAGGGGCAAAAAGGGAAAAAAAGGGGGAAAAAGGGAAAAAAAGGGGGAAAAAGGGAAAAAAAGGGGGGAAAAGGGAAAAAAAGGGGGAAGGGGAAAAAAAGCCCAACTCTTTTTCCAGGCTCCTCTGGACACTGCAAAGACACAGGAATGGGCAAAAGTCTTGCATTTTCCTTTTGCAGGAAACCCTTGCAAGTCACACTACGCCGGATTAAATGGAAAAAACTCCACCATCACAGTCATGGTACTGAGGGATTCTCAGGTGACTCTTCTGTCTTTTAGGGACTTTCCTTTTTCTGCCAGTTATCTTTACTGAGTCTAAACAGAAACACCAAGGAGAGATCACCCCAGCAATGACATGGAGGGACAAGAGGACAAGAGCCTGTTAGCATTCCCGGAACATTCAGCCTAGTAAAAAAAAAAAAAAAAAAAAAGAGGTGCGGAGGGAGGAGGGAGAGAAAGGAAAAAAAACCCACCCTGGGCCTGCACATTGCAGCTTACCGCCATCTTGATGTCCTTGATGCGTGCCGATGGCATGGAGGCGGCTGGCACCAGATCAGCCCAAGAGAAGGAATGAGAGGCCAATGGAGATTTATGTGAGGAGAGTGAGATGGACAAGGTAAAATTGTCAGGAGGAGTTGTTAGAAAGTAAAATATATTGTGACAATTCCACTCCTGCCGTTCATCAATAAACTGACAGATCATTTAGTGTCAATTAGGAGTGATAGATGGACAAGTCCCCATGATCCTGGGCCAAAATTAATGGCTGGGAGGGAGAGGGTGATTGAAAATGACGGCTGACATTGAGAGGAAAGTCCTGAAGGTCCCCAAGGGGCCATTACTTGCCTCATTCCCTTGCAGATCAATGCAGGGACAAACCCAAAAACAGACACTTCAAGACAAAACTTAATCAGACTTCCTTTTCTTTCTTCTCCTTCTAAGTTGTGCCCCCTCACTTGGCAGCCTTGATCCTTTATGCCTATACTCTTCACATCATTGAGGACACCCACAGATGGCTGCAAGATGCAGGGTGAGGCTGCCGTCTTCCCCACCACCAGGAGCCTGGCTCCGCTCCTAACATGGCAGGGCCACAGAGAAGCCCAGCCTGGGATTTACCTCAACATTGCTGGACTGGGAGTAGAGGGCAGAAGCAATGACACAAGCTTTCCCCTACCGTGTCAGATAGAGAAGCTCATGAGCACTTTACTACTCCCACTTGCAAGACAGGGATGGCTAGAGGTTCTATAAACCAGGCACTCTCAGGGGTCATTTCATACGGATACAACACAGGATAGTTTAAGCCTATATTTCTGAAACAGGAGGTTTTTAACTTTACTTACCTCTAGAGACCTTGAATCATAAAATCCCTTAATCTCTTAAACAACCTTCCTCCAGCTCCAGGGTGCAATCTCACCATTGCCCACCCTCCAGAGCCCTAAATGATATCTACACAAAGGCTGGGTTACCCTTCTCTAAAGGTCACCCTGACCACATCCCCTTCCTTCCTACAGGCCCTTAATATTCCCCTTCTTCTTAACTGCATTCCTGAACACTGTGCCACCACTTCTGTTCCAAAATACTTCAGCATGGTCAAACCGTGATTATTCCAAGTCTGTATGACCTATCAGTCAGAAAGGAGAAATTATGGTTGTAGCTGGAGCACCTGTTGCTAAACTGCCACGATCCCTGTAGAAGAAATAAGATACATATGCAGGCACTAGAAGGGGCTTCTTAATGAAAGCAGCACTTGGCGTTTGCTTGCAGGGCCACCTGAAATGAGCTGTGTTTATTCCACAACAATCCTAGCTGCTGCCTGCAGAACCGTATGAATTTTAAGGGGCTGACTGCAAGACCAAAGGGATCAAAGACCCAAGCAAACTGGAAGTGTCCCGAGAAGCAAAGAAATAAAAATATGAATAGGGAGAAAAACGGAACAAATTCTATAAGGAAAGTCAGATAGATGAGATCAGCAGACGCTGGAATTAAATGGATCCCAGCAGCACCTCTCCTTTGTCAAATCCTCACCAGCATGCAAAACTGAGTTCCCTTTTCTTTTTCCCATTGGCAGGCATTTTGTGTTTCTTCCTTCTGATGCATGAGATAACCTGACAATAAACCTCTGCTTTGCTTGTCACAAGTGTCAACACTGATGTCATTAAGGACATCAGCGCAGTGTTCAGAATGGCACTTGGGCTCCATCCAGTGGTTGGAAAGCTTCTTCTGTAGCAAAACTAGCTGTAATTACTATTATTTATGTATTCTCAGCAGGGTACTAGGCCCCAAGTGGCTGCCTAGGCTCTTGGCTGGTCCCCTTTCCTTTAATAGTGGGGCTAGAATATTGCTTGGGCAGCAAAGAGACTGCCTCTTCTCATAGAGAGTGATTCTTCCCTCTGAGTACAAATTAAAATAAACGCAGCAGATTCAGGTGCTGAGGGCCCCATCGGTAAGGAAAAAAGATTCTTCCATCACTACTTTGCACCATTTATTTGCTGATTGCAGAGGACGAGCCTGAGAGTTTGCTCACCTGCACTTAACTGCAGTTTTCATCACTATCCAGATGTACAAAATAGGACTCCTACCAATGACAGCTATTCTACAGAGGTACTAGGGGCCCAAAGTAATCTTTCCATGCTTGACTTTTGAAAACTTATCAGTAAAAAGATAGGATTTTGGTAGTTCTCAAGAATTTAAATATCTGACACTTGTAAATACTATGGGAAGTCATGATAAAATACTTCATCTTACTTGCACACCACTTGTGAGAATTAATTTCAAAACTCATTACAGGTTGGAAAAATGTAAGGGCCCTCCTCCTCTTCCTCTCTTGCAATGGTCTGAGACAGCAGTAGTCTGATGGAAAGAATCAGCAAGATGGTGATAATATTGGTAAGTTTACCTAGGTATGACAAGAGCTGGGCAGGTAAGGGACTAAGAGGAAGCAGCAAAGGTAGAAAAACAGAAAAACAGGGTGCAAATTAAATTCTACTCCAACGTGTGCCAAATGGAAACACAAAGAACAATTTCAAGTGATCATTTCACATTTATAAGATTCTGAACTAGAAATTCAGCAGAAAAGATTTTAAGTACCCCTGTAGGAAAAGCAACAAGGGGCAACTGCAACTGGCTGAATCTGTCAGAAACAGAACTAAAAGCTTAGACCTCAAACGGGGAGAGAATAACACATAAACAGCTAAAGATCATTTCTCAAGTGGCTGCAGTATCCCATCTGACCCACAATATATTTATACAACACAGAGAATCTAATTGTAGCCACTCTGCTCATCCTTCCTTTCTAAGAAAAAAAAAATCACATTTTAACACTGTCAGTTCTGAAAACCAAATTATTTAAAGCAGTACAATTCCCAAGTGCAGGCTCAGTTACACTGGCATAAAAGTGCTAATACCTACATCAAATATATCAATAGAAGCATGTTATTCGAACTACATCTACATGAGTGAAATTGGAGCAAGTTAACTTGATGGGCTTCCAAACTGAGTCAAATTGGTTGAAAAGCTGCGGGGAGATAGAGCCTGAGAAAACAGAAACAACAAAGCTACAGTAACTTGGTATGACATCAGCCGATGACTCAGACTTTTCACATGAAGGCTTTACTCTGGGATATGTCACAAAGACAGCCTTACAGGCCAGCATCTCAGACTTTAAGGGAGAGCAAGAGAGGCATCAGCTTGGGGAGAATACACAGCTGAAGGGAAGAAAAGACACGGTAACTTGCACTCCTTGTACCTCATATGACTAAAGAAAGACAGAACAAACCTTCCCTTCATAAAATTTATTCAATAAAAGCTCTTAATACAAATGAAATGAACGCTGTCAAATATGACATATCGTATGCGTGACTGAGCAAGGGGCACATCTTCATTTCCTGTCCCACTATGCAGGGTCTCACAGGTAGAAAGGTCTGCAGCCCTCCATCTCCTGTTCTGCTTCTCCAGGGAAATTGCATCGAACCTCACAGAAGCGTTTACTCCAGACACCTGCTATATCTGTAAACCATGCAATTAGGATGCTGGAGAAGCACCACTGATAGCTACTTCTCCAAATCTATCAGATGAAGCTAACGTCAAACAATGGAAAACATCCTGAAGTAGCACATGACACAGTGCTGTCACATTAGGAACTTGTACACTGTCCTTCAGGGCACATTACGCACAGCCCTGAATAACTGTATTACCTCCAATCCAGTACTTCACCTAGCCAACAATTACAGAATTTATTTTTCCTAAACAATGCGATTCACCCTTGTTCTCTGCTACCACATTTCTATAAAGCTTCTGCTCAGTCCTACAAAGATTCAGGATCATTGGTGGCGTAGTCGCATTTTTTTTATAACCCTGATGTGGATGCATCTTTGCAATGGCAACTTCTAGCTGCTGCCAACCTATGAAAAATACTACCATTATCAGAGTCAAACCGGAGAGGAACAGAAGGAGCGCAGGCTGAGATCTTTATCCCTTTGCTTAACTCCAGTCTTCAGATTTTCAGCCAATTTATTCTTCAGAGACAAACAACGTGATAATTCCCAGAAAAGTACTGTTTTCCAGACAGGGTACCCCACAATATAGACAACCTTTCTCACCTCCCAAGAGGTACTGACTGTATAACAGGTTTCTGGATGTCCTCTCCCATTCTCAGTGTTCCAGGAAAGAAAATACGTAACTTTCCCATAAATCAGAGTACCTCCAAAGTATATGTTCAGATTATTATAGGCCTTAATGTATACAAGCAATCTCACACCACCCCATGACTGAGCCCTTCAGCTCTGTGAACAGGACATATAACACCAGCGTAACTTTACAGCTTGAAAAACAACGAATAGCTTGAAACCAAGTCATCTCCTCCTGAACTGTCTTACAGTTTTCATACCCATTCTATTACCATGTCCAGGTATTTCCTTTCCCTTAGGTGTCCTTCATAAACATCAGGCTTCTCAACCTACACTCTACAATTTGTATACTTTTTTTCCTGCCATCTCTTCTCACTGACCATCTCCATCCATCTCCATTATACCATAACCCCACACACACATAAACATTGACAAATTTCACCTTTACTGTCAAGGCTGATCACTAAATCCTGAACGGTTCATTGCATTCTTGTCAGTGGGGCACTGTCATGTGTCACTCTCCTGGAAAGGACACAACCAGTCAAATCCCCCCTCCCAGCTCCTGCATTTAACATGCTTATTACGTTCTTGACTCCTTCCAGTTACTGTACCAGGTAAGGAATACACTGCTTCTGGCAGACAGCGACATGTACGCATTTCTGAGACCCATCAGGCCAATTTATAAAGACCACTAGCCAGCAGAACCAAGCAAGAGCAATACTTCAAATGGTCTGAAGGAGCTACAATGGTATTGGATAGACAGGCCACCTACAAGATCCAGAAAAACTGTTCCAATGCCTGTGACAACTAAGCCCAACTAGTGACGTTCACTTAATCCATGCCTAAGCCACTCTTAGTAAGGAAAGAGGTGAGGACTCACTTGGTAGCTGCCACTGCAGGATCATCTGCCCAGCCTCCTTGCCGGCGTGGGGGTTTAGGTGGTGGACCCTTTAATAGAGAAGAGACATGTTACAGCCAGGTCCAGTCAAGGCAAAGTCAAACCAATTGAGACAACAGGTCCACACACACTAATGTAACGCTTTACCAAATAGCAGATGGAGAGATAGTGTTTAAAAAGCTATTTATTCATAAAACAAAAGGAAGACAAATATTGCAGGACAGGTTTTTAGGTGTCCCTGTAAGCAAAAGACATATGACTCTAATCAGTATCTTGGCAAGTTTCAGGTCTGTGTGCCTTTGATTTGTCCAGGACACACAGTACACTGGCAGACTGATCCACAGAGGATGCATTCTTGTGGCAAAATATGTTTCACCGGGAACTCGTTTGTTACTGCTGCCCACATTTCAGTGGGACCTACCACATGCTACATGTTTCCTAGGGTACAAGTCAACTTGTTTTAGACGTGTTGTTTTAGATGAAGAATTGTTCCTAAAAAGTGTCTGCTTTTGTCCACTGCCTAGAATAAGAAGTTAGATGCCAAGTTCAGATACAGGCAGCTATACCAAACACCTCTAAAGTTAGGTGAGATGAACCCCACCACTGAAATGTTACAGGGGAAGTTCATCTGGAGCTTAAAGACACTCCCCGCTATTTTCTTGCATTGTCTTGTGTGGCACTGCTGAGCGGCAAGAGAGAACAGGAATTCAGCTTGGGAATTTTCAAATATACAATGGGAATTTTCAAAGAGCAGGGCCACAATTTCCTGCCTTGTGGGAGCTGCCCGCTGCCTCTGGCACTTTTGGGCTCAGTTCCCCCTGCCTGAAGCACCTGGTACAGCAGTGGCTTCAGTGTTTTGCATGACAGGCAGTGGTGAAAGGAGAGGGGCAAAGTGAACCCAGTGCATAAACATGTTTATATAGCTCCCAGTTGATGGTGACCAGTGAGGAAGATGGGTGATGGGGACCTGTGAAGGGGCCATTATGAGAAAAGGTGATTGGGTAAAAGATGTCCCAAATTGGGGAAAAATTATAACTGCAAATGAGTCTAAGCTGGAGCAATGGTGGGGGAGGCAGGTGGCTCCCACAGCTTTTGTTAAGAAAGGGAATGGGCTGTGTGACTCCTGAGGATTTTTGACTTGACAGAGGGGACCCTGCATGTGTGGTGGGGTCAACCCTGAGCAAAAGCCAAATTACCTCTTGCCACAGATGAGGAAGGGGCCGAGCTAACCCCTGATGGTAGGGGTCTCCCATGTTTATTTCTTGAGGCAGAAGCATTGTTTGTGAGTGTGGGAAATGAAGAGACCCTGCCAGGGGCAGCCACTGCCTGCTGCAGGGAGGGGGCACGACCCTGCATAGCTCCCCGATAGGAGCAAAAATAGTCATCCTCCAAAAATAAACAGGGAGCAGGACTGAGGCAGGAGCTGCAGTCCCAAAATATCAGCTTTCTTCGGCAAAGGGAGCACAGGAGGGCAGAGGGACAGGCAGGGAGCGTGAAACGCAGGAAACAGCCTCCTTATATGGGCTCATCCGCAGGGGACAGAGCTCAGTCGACTGGAATGACCATGTCACAGAATGTGAAGCCTTCAGGGGCCCAAGTGAATGGAGTTTTCTGATCTTTAAACGATTTCCCCAGATTCTTAAGATGCCAAACCAGAGAAGAGGCTACAGTGCCAAAAAAGGAGCATTTTGAATTCAGTTGATCTGGACACACCCAGAGCCCAGGAAAAAGGGGAAAAACACACCACATATGGGCGTGCATGCCCACATAAACAACCCTATTCCCATTACACACACACCTACCCCAAAACACACTCCCTCCCACACAGATCCTTCCCATGCAAACAACCCTCTTCCCCTCGCACCATCTCCCAGATAGCCAGCAGGCCATGTTCCCAACACACAACTCCTCACAAAGGTGGAAGATAGATACACAAATGTCACCAAAGAACCAGGGCCATAAGGCTGAGGGAGAATGCAGCATCTCCAGGGCATTCCAACACACCTGCAATTTAATTCCCTCATCGTCAAAACTAGCCTTCAGATCCAAGATATCTCAAGTTAGGCACTCTAGATCAGAGGGCAATGACTGCCCCAGTCTTTGCACAGGGCATGACTCCACGGCATCTAGGGGTTTGATTCCAATGTCTTGCCAATGTTACTACATCTTCCCATTGATCATACACACCAGGAAACCCTGGATGTCTGTCAAACCCTGACAACCACCTCACATATACCTACAGGTCCTTTTATTCCTCTTGCAATAAATCAGGTAATTCTTTTTGAACTACCCACAGGAGCACTAGCAACAGGAAAGGTAATGTTAACTGTCAGCTGAGAATAAATAGCTTTTCTTTGTTAGTTGCCTGGAAAGTGCAGTAATAAGGTCACATGCCACATGCACTTTTGTCAAGTAAATAAACTTACCTTCATATACTTTCACATTTCCAAAAACCTCAGCATAATTTACAATTGAGAATGCAATGTCGGGCATTGCCACAATATGGTGACAGGTAGGGCCACCACAGCTGCAAGCAAGAGCTTGCAAGGCAGAAAGTGGGAAAAACATCAACCCCAGAGGGAGCAGAGCAGAAACAGAGGACATTGTTCTTCTGTAATGGAGCAAATGTGCTCCTGAACACACCTTTTTGGTGAAAGAGACTGAGGTCTTTAAATGATCAGAACTTATTGGTATCTATCTATTATACTTCGGCAACATTTTTATGTATGTTCCCCAATGCAAAGCTAAGCTATACACCCAAACGGTTTGGTGTCCAAAACACTGAGATTCCACCAGCTCCTGACAACAGTGTTCTCTCTCTCAGCTCTTGCTGCTCAGTCTCTTTTCCACTTAAGTTTTATCTGTTATTTATCTCCAGAAGATTTCCTCTACCTTAGTTTGTGCAGATTGTACACCTTTTCAAGCAACATTGCCATGGTCTGGGCCTTTTATGTTGTTCTTTCTCAGAAATTTAGTTCACCGTTTTTATGATGGCACTTCTCCAGTATTTCTCAGACCACCTTCCTTACCAACACTTTCATACTACCACATAATCGGTATTTTATCACTCCCTTTGAAAAATGACTGGCCTGAATTCCATCTCTCTTGCCTTAAAGTAGAAACTCTACCTTCTTCTTTATCTGTAGTCAGACTCTTTCTTATCAGACAGATGTAGAATTCTAATTTGGCTTCCCCATTAAGGCAGAAATTTCCAGGCCACTTGTCAGATCATGTCTGCATTTTCAAAGGTGCTCGTTGGATGTTGCTTCCCTCACGGAAGCAACTATCTTGTGTGTCTCTGGATCCTGAGGGTCCAGCAAAGTTTCTTTTAGGACCTACCACAACACAGGCAGATTACAGACATGTTGGGTCCCTCAGATTCTCAGGCAGGTCTGGAAATATGGATTAATTTACCTTCATCAACATGACAACTCCTTTGAAACGGCGAACACACTGTGCAGGGAAGCAGGGACTCAAATGACATTGACAGCATGCAACAGAGGGCACACAATTTTTCTACCATGTAACACATCTCATAAAACATGTGGGATCTATGTTGCGCCCAATTTACAAACACTGTGAGATTTTATACAGTATGTAAGCACCTTGTTTTTATCCATTATTGACCATGAAGTAGAAGTATGGTCAGCCTCGAGTTTCATCTTCACCAGTAAGTTGCCTGGGGCTCCCCTGACTGAGAAAAAGCAAATCTCCACAAACAGGCCTGATGAATTAGTTTTGACTGCTGCCAATTAAGGAGCTATAAGTCAAATAGCCCCACTGCTTCCAAGCAGCCACATAACACTTATAATCTATACAAATCTCAGAGCATATATGATATCAAAAAGGTCTCAGTTCCCAGATCTATGCAAGCCTTGGCTTTTTGCAAAGAACAGCCCATCTCTGCCAGCCCTCTTTATCGTGTCCACAGATTGCTCAAGTAGTGCATCTGATTTTAATGAATCCCCTCCAAGGACTTCAGGTCGTCTTAAATGCCTAGTAGAAAATACTGGATTTTCATTTCACCCACAAACTGTCCTTCTTCATGGTCACTGACCTTCCTTTACTAGGGAAGGTGCTATTGAGACAGAAAAAGTTCTTGAGCAGCTTTAACTGTTCTCTGTCATCTATCACAGCAGGTAAAGCTCATACTGTTAAACAGCCATCAAGAATTTCTTCCCTAAAACAGTGGTCAGCTACCCGGTCAGCTTACGCGTGCTAGGAAAGCTGTCATATTGTAGCATTTGGCACCTTAACCTGTCTCAAGAGTTACTGCTCTCCCCTGCACGAAAACAGTGAAGCAGCACATGATCTGATTCTCTGAGCAAGGGGTTACCAGGTAGAATCCTCTCACAACCCACAGTTACAGGGCAGTGCCCCTCCAGACCCCCCAGGCATAAACACCTCTCAAACGGTTCACTACTACCTTGTGCTACATACTGTCAGACACGTTCCCATCCATTTCCACCACTCCTACAGTTCTTTTGCTGCCGTTAGGTGGGTCCAGGAGCACTCACAACATGAACTAAATGTGTGGAAAATAAAAGGAAAAGCTTTGAATAAAATTGTTTTCAATGGGATTGTCCCTAATCCACATCAAGGTAGTCAAGCAGGGAGGATACTACTAGAAAGGCTGGGAAACATGGCTGACTAGAAATCTATTTCAGTAGATGTCATCAAAAGGCTAGTAGATAACCTCAGAAAGCTGAAAATAACTGCCCTGCTGGCCAGGCACTCGGGGTGCACGGGAGAGAGGCAGCGCAAGGCCTTGGGGAGCTCCAGGCCATGCAGTGCTGGGGCTCACACTGGGGAAGTTGGCCTAATTAGGGAACAAAAGTTCAGATGCATTTTTTAGATTCCTCCTGGAGAATCTGGCCAACTTCCAGCTGAGCGGTCCCCGGGAACTGGCTGGGAGTCCAGCATTTCTACAAGCAACCAGAAGACCACTGGAAAAAAAGAAGCAATGACTGTAAAAGAGGAAGCAGGTAAAAAAGCCAGTGCTTCCTTGGATGCTGGTTCCCTTTGGTAGAGGGTGTTTATTAGCACAATGCAAGAATGCAAACAGATGACCGAAACTCTGGGACATGGAGGGACAAACTCAGCTCAGCCCAGGACAAACAAGCAAACGGGCATTCACAATGTGCAACAGCTACAGGAAATTCTGTTTCAGAGAACCCTCGCAGGTTCTCAGAGGTGCCAGTTGTTTCAAGAGTTATCTACTGTCAGTCTACCCCACTCCCAATTGCACGCCTAAGAAGGCAAAACTCTGGAAACGTGACGTATAGAAAATGCAGCTAACCCCTGGTGAGGGCTCTTCTACAAGCTGAAGATCACAGGGGAGAACAGGATGCTAGAGAAAACCAACGCAGTCAGACCATAAGGTCTTTGGGAACAGGAAATTTTTATCCCAGGTACACACCAACACTCTCTAGATCTTACTGCAATGCAAGTTGTAGACACAAAATGGGCTATAAGGGACTCCATTACAATTATAGACAACTTCTTAGGTCATCAGCTCTCTGAAGTAGAGTGGTTGGACAGTGCCTAAACCACTGCGATTATTTTTACACAAATAAGATCCCCCAGTAAGCACGCAGCTGAGTACAGCCAGTGCTGGGCTCCTCAGTCACATGTTTCTAAGTTTCAGGGGGTGTGGGGAGGAGCACTTGGGGGGGCTGCTGGGCAGATCCAGACCAGACCAGACAATGGAATGAGAGTTTGGAGCTGGGTGCCAACCACTGTGCAAGGGTAAGAACTGGGTCAGGAAAATACCGCTCTGATTAAAGGCCCTGATCACATCAAGCCCCAGGCCATGTCTACACCACAGGTGCAGACACACCTGCAAGCAGGATCCATGTGAGTCAGTTGGAGTCTGGAAACGGTCTAGCTTCAGGTAGTTCTGGTAACCGAGCTGGTAGCTCCCCAGGCAGAGTGCAGGTTGCTTCTCACCAGGGGATCTCTGCATCATTCTGCACTATATTTTAGGATGCAAGTACACTCACTCAAACAACCCCACCAAAAATGTAAGTCCACAATTGGCTTCACATTTCAGGTACTTACATTTTTTTTGATAGTTGTTCTTCCAACAAGCATTCATTGAAAACAATTGTTCCTGACATGTTGTCTTAACCTAAAAAGCAACAGCCCATTTTTCCACCCAACTTGTTTTAAAAGCGCTGGGAACTACAACTACAGAAGGACTTGTTGCCCCTTCTTGAGAGGTCAGATCCTCAAATCCTCTTTCCAATTGATGCCTTAAAGCATGTCATCACTGAAACTTTGAGTGGTATAGCGCCACAGAGGTCAGCATCCACCTAGCTAAGAGTGAGAAATCAGGTGCTTTCCTCACTTTAGTCCATGAAGGACCTTGAGACTACCTATGGCATGTCTACCAAAGCACAACTAGAGAACAAGGTCCCAGCTGGACTCATTAGGACTGGAACAGATATCTTCCCACTCAGATATTGTTGCTTTCAGTTAGAAAGCCTTTCCCTGCAGCCCAAAAGTTCTTTCAGTTCCATTTGCAAAGCAGAGTGACTTCAGGAGAAAGGACTGAGAGCGTTCTCAGATCCAGAACAGCTCATAGCTTTGTCATTCTATATAATATTCTCTAGGGAGGTGGGAAACATTACATGATACATCTTTCAGGAGGAGAAAAAGGACAATAAAATCAGTATCTTCCAGCTTGGAAAGGAGATGGTGGGTTTAATCTTTAAGTTGATGTATAAAGCCAGAGGCTTCAATGTCAAAATTAACATCTGCATCCCTGCAGGTCCCCGAAGGCAAGGAAAAGCCCTGCTCCACTGCTGAAGGCTACCAAACGCAGGATGGGGATCAGGATCACTCACTGCTAGTGCACATGCACTCCCAGACATCTCAGAACAGGGCCAGAACCCCATGGAAGGACAGGCTTTCAGACACACTGCAGTCCCTAGACACTCTTTACCACCTTAATAGATCCACAGGCCAATCCAATCCAGGCCCTGACAATCTCAGTCTGCATACTACGCAGGTTTCTAATACAGGCTGTGGATTTTGCTATGAGGATAAGGCATCTAAATCCCCCTGTGGACCTGCATTTAGGGAATCCCCACAGTTCTTCTGCATAAAGCTCGAGCCCTTCTTTCAGACAGGGACTAAAGCAAACTAGAGGAGGGACTTCTCCAAGGCCTGAAAGCAAATCCGTGGCAAAGCCAGGAAGAGAACCCAGCAAAATCCTGGCTCATGGCCATATTCATACTCCTCCTGCCTATTCTGCCTCTGCAAATTAACTGAGATATTAGGATACACCCTTTA
Source organism: Charadrius vociferus (assembly GCF_000708025.1). NCBI lineage: Eukaryota > Metazoa > Chordata > Aves > Charadriiformes > Charadriidae > Charadrius > Charadrius vociferus. The sequence continues at coordinate 9,995,018 of NW_009648876.1, read as the reverse complement.
TTATACCATTGATGAGCCTTACAGCCTTTGGCTAAATGTCCCAGGCAGCCTTGGAAGGTGCAGCCAAATGAGTGATTCAACTGGCAAAAATTCAGATCGAAAACGAGTGGTTTGCCAGGGGATACAAAACAAGTCTCAGAGCAGGCATGTGGCTGGAGGGCAGGACTTCAGCAGGTATGTTCACATCCACAGCCCAGATGGGACTGTTTGCTACTATTCAGGCAGCCACAAAGTATCTTCAGCGCAGCAAGAGGAAAGGGACCAAATCCAGCAAGAGTTCAGATTGTAACACTCAGCACAGCCCAAAGGGAGTTCAGAGAAGGGTTACATGAGCCATCAGGGGGACGAAGGGGCCAACTTCGGACAAATGATTCAAGAAGCCAAGTATGTCAGCTTGGCCAGGCAATGACTAAGGGAGGGATATACTGCAACAAGTTTTGGATCACACTTTATAATATAAAGTTCCACTAATAATTGGTTTGGAAGAGACTTATGATACAATTAACAGAAGTTTGTAAGCATATAGTGTTATAAGTTAGAAGCATCTTACTGATCAGTTAGATTTCTCAACACACAGTTAACCATTTTGTTACCCTTCACAGGCATTCACAAACAGAAAAATATTATAAAGTGTGACTGTGATGCTTAAGAGCACAAGCCTGAATAAAGGGTGCAGGATCACTTTATGCTAAGGAAAATCTCCTTGCCAGGCACCATTGCATAACACCCCTGAAGCAGCAATTGCTCATGTGGAAGAGTCACATCAGTTTAGTTACTTTAATGAAATTTAGCAGCCAGGAGCAAGAAGGCGCCTGTGGCATGTGACCAGTCACCACTCAGTACAGCAGACCTTGGGAATCAATGATTTAGGGCACTGTATGGAGGTGGAATTAGTTCCAGTGAAATGACTGTAAGGACTGGCTCCAGTGTGGGTGAGTGGAAGTTTAGATCAATTATCAGGAAAAATTTCTATTGGGTAACCAGTCCCCAAAACTATACCCATCAGTGGGAGGTATTTTTGCCAGATAAATGGAAAAGTGCTCTGGGCACAGTCCTGAACCATCCATCACTGACGAGTAAACCCAGTGGATCATTCCTACAATATCGTCTCTACCACTACCAAGAGAAAACTGAGCTAATCTGAATAGTCTTGACTCCTTGGGATGAGCGTACCCTTCTGAGGCCAGAATTAATGAGATGGGTGCTACGGGTTTGTTTTCTGGGCTTTAAATTTCACAAATGAATCTACTATGCTACCAGTACAGGGCTGGTGCTTCAGCAGAAGGAATTAAGAGTACAGGAGAGAATGCTTTAATTGTCTAACTTATACAGAGAGCAACTCTACCCAGGAAAAACTGGGCAACACCAGTTCCATGGTTAGGAAGAACGCAAGACAATTAGCCTAAAAACTTTAACAGAAACAGGTACTAGTTCTCAGGTTGTTCTGAATAGCACCACCCTGGCTTCTAATGCCAAATGAATGCTGAGATGTATTTTAGCTTTGCCGCAAGACAAGAAAGGACACGTGTATTCCTTTTCTCTGTATAACAGGAGCCTGGTAAAAAGCACTATGCCATCCTATTAACCACAACCACAGATATTAGCATTTCAGTGCTGGTGCAATAAAAAGTAAAGACTCATAGAAAATAGAAAGGCACACGTCCCTGTTACTAATGGCTGGCCCTCTCCTCTGGGACACCAGCAAGACTTCGTAATCCCTGAAGACAAGTTTTCATGTTATGAGAGCAAGCTAACCATACTGGACAGCAAAGCTAGGCTCAGTAAGGTTTTATACTCCATGAGCTAATTGCTGCCCTGACTTTTAAATGAAAATAGAGTATCTTTCCAATGGCCACATATACATCTGTGACCTTAGAACAAGATGCAGCAGCTGATAAGAGCAGCTGTTACAATGACAATAAAAAATGTGTCAGCAACAGGAACAGAAGATGCAGGAGAGGCACTGCATCTGAGGCAAACTCTGTCTTCATCTCAAATACAAGAGTCCCCTCTTAAGGTAGTCTCCAGACACATGAATAGGTTAGTCCGTCTAGTCCCCTTCAGAGGAGCCAGCATCTACCTAGAAAGCCTCTAGTCTTACATGGTCAACCTTTTCCTCAGGGTCTTCATCCTAGAAGGATCGGGAGGGAAAGAAAGAGAAAGAAGTTAAAAGGAAGAACTATGGAAGCCTGCACAAAATAGCTTGAACGCTGATATGAATGGCTGTTCCACAGCACATCCTTTGCAACCTTATTCATTTGAACACAGAACAAAGTCGATCCTGCCATTGTGAGATTTTATATCTGGTCATTTAGGCATATACCAACTGTGATGCTATGAAGCATGCCTGTTTCACTGCAGAGGCAGGAAACCGTTAGCAAGCAGACCCTTGAAAGGCATACTAAAGAAAAAAAACCTATAATGACAGCAAGAGAAGACTTAGTTCCTTCTCTCTACAGCATGAGAAAACCCAAATTATTCAGGTGTGTAGGACACTGGATAGGCTCTGCAATCACGCCAGAGACCTGAACTGATACTGGACTACTCATACTGGGGGTTATACACCATGGCAGGCTGCAACCCTTTTTTCAGCAGCTACTGTTTCTCAAGCCAAGGTCAGATTCTCCACTGGGAGCAGGAGCTGTAGCAGTTAGCATAAGATAGGCATAGCTGACAACAGTGTTAGCTTTAGCAGATGAACTTTAGCTAACCCTATGGTATAAAGGAATACCTTAGTTATGGGGTAGATGAGTAACTCAAGGAAAACAGCCTGTTAATCACTGTGAAAGTTGCAAACTGGTTGAAAACCTTTCTGATGAGCAGGCTGCCAGCACCAGGAGTGGTGACAACCAGTTGTTAGGCACCAAATGCAAGAACGAGGCAATTAAAGATCCGGTAATCTCTATGCAATCCTAGAAGTGACAGTGTTCAGAATCACTCTAGAGAATCTAGAGCACTCCACGATCCTGCACCAGGAGAACACACAGGATGGCTGGAACCACTACACTAATCCACCTGACTTCTTCTGGACTACATCATCTCTCCTGTGGAACACAGAACATGTGATTAATAAATTTCATATATCTCTGATTAAAGTGGTTTGGCATCTGAGTCCACTTAGTCATCTGGTCTTACAGTCTTACCACAACAGGAGCAGAGATAGACAACATGCAGGTTAGGGCAGCTGGGGTACAGAAGTATCCGTATCTGTGAGCAGCAAAAATGAAACCAGATTCACCCAACTGGTAAAATCTGTTGGAAGTATCTGTCAGCCAGCAACCCGTTTGTTCCCACACCATAGAGCAGAAAGGCTTCTGTGGGGCCCAACATGACCTAAGCTTCTCTGGATGTACAGAGCCCAAGTGGTACAGGACTCACAGCAGCACAGAAGGAAATATAGCTGGACAACACATGTTGGAAAACCAATTACAAAACCACTTCTTTGAGCAATCTTCCACAAAGATTTCACCCTCAGCAATTTATTTGCAGTTGTTTATTCACTTGGTTTAGATAACTGAGTCCTATTTAAACGATGCCTGGATGTCAGCCTAAAGAATCACTGCCAGGAGTGTTTGTAAGCTGGGTGGTGGAAGTCCAAACAGCTGCTTTGCAAAAATTCATCTATGGGAACATCTTTCCAATATGCAGTGGAAGTGGCTCAAGCTTTTGTCTGTCTACACGAATCTACCCTGAATAAGGTATTTTTTACAGCACAGAAATGCTCATGTTCAATTATCACCCAAGGACCACAACTACATACACAAGCTTACAAATATCAGGTAGGACAACAAGACAAGAACATACTTTCAGAAGTGGAAGCACAGAGCCTTTCCCCAGGTTTTGGTGAAACGTGGGGAAGAGAACCAGTAAGGAACTTGGATGATTTTCAGGCAAACCCTGATATAAAATGAAAGTGATCCTGTCTTACCTGTGTGGAGATATTCTCAACACAGCCTGGAAAACCCTCATGCTTTAGGTTGACATACTGCCTATTAAAGCAGTCTCCACTCAAAGGATCTACAAAGTGCTGCCAGAGAGACACCAACAACATCATAATGAGACTGTAAGAGACAGAAACCAGGGAAGTCTTGAACAATGTCCCAAGGGAATCCCCTCGCTGTAGGATGAAGAGAAAACAGACTGTGGAAGCAGGATAACATTACAATATTTTTGCATACTGATTGCTTATGCAACAGCAAAGAGTTCGTTCTTGCTGAGACACAGAAAAGGAAAAAATTGCTGATCTATTTTAAAAAAAGGGCTTTTCCGCTCAGTTTTCCAAATCAATCTCCTCAAGAGCTCCAAACCTGGCCAAACAGCTTCTTTTGGTGGATGTCACCAAGCCAGCAGTCAGGCTGTTGGATGTAGCGATGTTAGAGCCAGGAAAAAGGTTTGACTTTTATTCTAGAGAAGTGTCCAGAAGTCTTGGTAGGATGGGACCGCAAAGATCTTCAACAGATCTCATTATATGATCTGCCCCTCCCATTATACAAATAACATGACCAGCTTGAGTTTGTCCCATTTTGTCAGAAACTTGACAGCATCAAGATGAGTAAAAAGTAACACATCAAGCCAGGGGATGGGAAAGGCCTCCCAATGGAAAAATGGATACATTACCCCTCTGAAAATGAATGTTTGAAATGCGGCGTTCTGGCATGCAGCAAGCAGATTTATCTCTAGGAATTCCCATTTACGGCATATTCCCCTGGGTGCCCAAGAAGTGCCTGCCGATTTGCCAAGGAGCTCTAAAGGCCAGGAACGAGCACAGCCGTTGCTGCAGGAGGATGCTGACTGCGCCAATTACAGCAAATAATCATGTTCCTTCTTGCTTCATGAAATAATACATAGCTGCTGTGTAGTTTGTTAGCACTTGCACTTCTGAAACGGCAGGGAAGGTCTGCATGTCAGATGGCAGACTGCGAGCTTTGCGACCCTAGTGAGCCCCTTGAGAAGACAGTTCTAAATTTGAAGGTAATGCAGACACTTCCACACAGGAATGGGAATTATGAGAGACTGAGGCAGAGGAATTACAGATACACCACTGTAGTTAAGGAACTTATCGTGAGAGATACATACACACAACAGGCACTGAAAAGATACTAAGATATCATACTGTTTTCATACAGCTTGGGTAAGTAAATTAGGCTACAAGGCACAAGAGATTGCAGTTGTGCCCGAGGGAAGGAGGTTTTAACAACACATTTGTGAGAGAAGACACACAGTTGAGGAGATGTACCATTGTTTGAAGTCTCTTTTGGAAGACAGAGTCCAGGTCAAGAAGAGATCAGCAGTGATCTGATAAAAATCTATGCTCCAAGTCAGATGATTTGCCTATTGACTTCAAAACAAAGATCTTTTTAATTATGTTAGATGTGTTATTCACCCCTCGAAGTGAATTTCCTTGTAACAAGCCCAAATGTTGAAACATGGATAGACAGGTACTTTTTGCTTCCTTCAAGCAAGCTGCTCTGACATGAAAGCACTTCATGGACGGTTCTTAGTGTCATGAAAAGACCAAAACAATAGCACAAATGATATGTTCAAACCAGAAATTTGAGTTGGGTGGAAACTGGGTGGATTGAAATGGAATTAAAAAAAAGTCAAGGCAAATCTTAAAACAGTTTTAAATCCCTGAGGAATTACTGAGGGCAGAATCACCATCCTGAATGAGAAACTGCACATGAAGGTGTGAACATAGCAAAGGTTTAAGACAAACCTCTTTGTCTTCAGAATCAGCAATAAACCTCCATTAATTACATGGGGCCTCCTCTACTACTGCCAGTTCCAGAAAAAAGTACTGTTGGGTTTTTTTATTTTTTTATTTTGCAAATAAATTGTTTCTTTTGGGAAAGTTCCTTGAAAAGGTTTCAAGATGACCAGATGGCTGAATGAGACATCCATTGTAACAGCTGACCCCACCACTTGGAGGCAAGCCAAGGCCAGGCTTCCAGAAAAGTAAAAGTGATTGCCAATCTAGGGTGAAGGGAAAAACAATATTAGTTCTATTAAATGCTCACTTTGGTATCAAATATGATCGTGTATGAGAACCCTCCAATTCTGGATCAAAGGAAAACACTGAAGATCATTTATAGTGGATTTTGTCTCTTCTCCAGTAGCTCCAAGGTTTTCAGTTAACAGCAACATTTAGCAACAAAGAACTGTCTGAGGGGAGACTATTGACACAAACGGTTCTTCCTGGTGGTTAAGATCCAGTAATAACATATTTGAATCTTGTAAGGCGTGGAAGGCCTCACCCTTCTGCTGCTGAAAAGCTCACTGCTTTCACACAGAAGACTGTAACTACTTCTCAGTCCTCTCCAGGGGTGCCCAAGGACTGGAGCCTTTACAATCTCTTCCCAGCTGTTATAGTGGCTATGATGCAAGACACACCAAGTACAACTGCAGTTAGTTACAGTCAGTCAGCCATACCCCTACATCACACCCTGGTCTCTTCCTAACCAGGGAATCAGTCCATGAACTAGGACAGCCAGTTCCAGTAAGAGAACAATCTGACAGTGAGCCACCCTAATCTGGAGGCTAACCAATGATTACACCCACTTAAATCACCAGCTGGTTTCTTTAAGACTTTCTTTACCTATGAGGCCCACGGTTACTTCAATTACTTAAATTATGCCTTCTCCAAACTCCCTCACGGAATCCCTCCTGAATTCCTACAGCATACCCGGCAAAGGGAGAACGCATAGGTGGGAGATGATTCTCCATTATGCCTATCAAGAGAAAAGAGCATACTTTCTCCAGCAAAAAAAAAGCCTGTTCTATGAGGTGTTATTGTAAGCTAAGCCATAACAGTGTATTTTCAACAGAACTGCAGGGACTCCAAGGAAATAACCCCCCACAAAACCATCTTGGCATAGATGGCTGGGACACAACTACTCAGTGTAACAGGAGAGTTTTGTCACGGCACAGAAAAGCAGAGAGTAGCCACTCCCAAGACAGAAAGTCCCAGGGCTCAGAGCACAGTAGCTTGAAGCACAGCTGTTGCCAGGGTGGCAAGCAGGGCAAAGCAGTTTCGCAATTTAAAGACGCTGAGGACACGGTATACTGGAGACCACTACTGGCATTGCAAAAAAGCTAAGTATCATCTCATTGAAACAAGTATCGCCATCAATAAGACGGAAGTCTGACGACCCTTTTGTCCATCTGAAGGTGTCAGGGAGAAAAATCTGTAAGGCATTTCTTGACAGGTGCTCCTTCCAGCAGGAGATGCCTGTGGAGAAGCCATGCTAACATCAGAGAACAAACTGCCCAGTAGAATTTGAGTATTCTGCAGTGGTAAGCAAGAAAGTGAATCAAAAGGGTCCAGAATTCATCTTTCTGGGTATTAGAGGATGTTGCCTGACTCTCCTGTGAAACAGGGGTTCCAGACATTCTTCTACATTTTGAAGGTGTACTGACAAAACAGACTGAACAAAAGTTTTTCTCCAAAGCCAAGTGGGAACTGAGTTTGCATGTTATTACCCTCAAGACAAAGTCTCAGATGCTGCAAAGCTGGCTCCTAGCATGACCTCTGTAGCCTGTGCATGGAGGAAAGGAAAAAGAGCGTCACTATACAAACTTGATACTGATCATCTCAGATACTGTACTCTGGCTCTAGCAAAAGCAAAGTGCAAAAGTAATGCATCTGCTTACCTGTACTTTGTCTTGCTACCACAGATGGCAGCAAAACTGGTCACAAAATTATGTGCCTGTTCATATTTTAATTCCCATGGAAGATAAGCATGTACAGGAGGGAGAGGCCCCAAGTTCTGTTGGATGCTACTCTCCATACCTCACATGTGAGAAACCACAGCCTCAGATACAACCCTGTGTGAAAACTACACATCATGCAGAAGGCAACACCAGTAAAGGGACAGCACACTCACAGAGGTCCCAACTCTAAGGACAAACTTTAAAGGACAGAGCGCACCATACGGGAAAGAATCTCAGAAGAAATGAAGAATCCTCCAGTGGGGACACCAGCAGGATTACAGACAGGTTCTCCTGACAGGACACCCACCTCTCCAAGGTAAGCAGGCGGGGAATTCTTCCTTCTGAGATTTTCGTCTGGAAAGAACTCCTGGCGGGCTCGACGGCCCATCTTTAATACCTGTAGTGCAGGGGGAAAGGCAAAGGAGCGGAGGGCACACGGTTACTGACAAAAGCCGCTTCAGAGCAGGGGAGGAAACACAAGCAACAGCCCTGCAGTGACGCTATATGCCCTGCAAGGAGACACCGTCCCCTACACAGTGCAAAACCATCACCAGCCGCAGGTGTTAACCCTGCGGCCGCCTCCCCGCCCGCGGCCGGTGCGTGGGCCGCGCTCCCCGATCCCCCCCGCCGGACG
>NW_009648876.1:9981186-9986057 GCF_000708025.1 Charadrius vociferus | reverse complement strand
CCTGGGCACGGAGGCGGCGGCAGCCGGCAGGCCGCGCTCCTCGTAAAGAGTGGGCTCAAGGCGGGCTGGGTGTTCCTGCCAAACGCTGGGTGCTCCTGGTAGCCATATAAATACCCAGCCCCCTTAGCAACCTTAAAATCTTGGCCTGACTTAGCGGTGACAGCGGTGCTGCAGTTCCTCGGCACGATACGTCATGTAAGCACTCTTTTAGCAGTTTTTAATTTCGCGTGCAGTGGGGGCAGGTTAAACGCAACCTGCCACGCTGTCTTCTCCAGCGCATTCCTCTATATGCTTTTTTACGTTCCCGCTGAGGCAGATAATCCCAGCCTTGCAGATCTCTCTCCTCGCGCAGGGTTTTGCCAAGTCTCCTGATCGCTTCTGATGCTCTTCCCAATTCTCTCTAGGTCTCTTAACACTGCTTTCCAGACAGGGTAGCCGGTCCCCAGAGCGCTCGGTGGAGGCAGTCCCAAGGATCAAATATAAGCGCAACCATCATTACACACATGCCTCTCAAGCGTAAGCTGTGCCGAGATTTCCACCGAGCTGCACAAAACGACCCCTGGTCCCTTTCTTGGCTGGCCAGATGTATAGATTAATGGTTTTAGCTCCACATGTTAAATAAACATTCCGTTCTCCAGTGCTTTGTCCATTTGCCTGTATTTTTCTAGTATCTCTGACATTCCTCATAATCTTCACCCATCCTCATTAGCCTAAATAATTGTCATCTGCTTATTCTGCTGCTACAGTCCAGGACTGTACCACGCCATGAACTACACCATTAACATTTTGCCGTGATGAAAATTGACTGTGTGACCCTAAAATTTTACGCCTTCCAGGAATAGTTTTAACTGAAGGCACCACATCTCACTCCAGACCTGCTTAGCTTTAGTAGAAGCTCATGGTCTGGCTGAAGAACTTTAAGAAGTCTGAATAAATTGTGTCAAATAATTCTCCCTTTTTCCATTCCTTATGGACATTTTCAAGTAGTTGTGCTGTGGCTGTGATGATCTAAGGATTAAGTGAAATAAGATTTGTGGGCAGAGGTAATAACTTTTTTATTAGACCAACTGATATAGCTGGAAAAAACATACAAGAAGTGTTTCCGTGCCTGAAAGCTTGTCTGTTTTTTCCAGCTGTATCAGTTGGTCTAATAAAAGATATTATCTCTCTTTACAAACCTTGACATGTTCAAGGAATTCAGTAAGTGAGACGTGATTTTCCTTTTTTGAAGCCAGGCTGCTTGGGCTCTATGAAATCATGATCTTCCAGACACTTTGTTGTTCTCTTTTAATTAGAGAGTCAAGTATCCATCAGGTAGAGAGGGCAGTTTTCACCTAGCCCTATGCTTCACCACCAGGCCCATGGGAATACAGCCCCGCATTTCCCATCCACTCCTCCCAAGAGCTGCCGCAGCAGTGCAGCTACGGCAGATACCAGGAGACAGAGGGGACAGCAGCCCCCAAGCTGCAGTGGCTGCTGTAGGATGTCCGAGTACAAGTGTACGCCTACAGCTGACCTTCTCGATCACAAAAAGAGCATCCTAAGAGCATCGTGATACTATCTAGAGCAACGTCTGCTAAAGCAGGAGGGCATCCCTGGGGTGGGAGCCCTTGGGTAGGAGGGCATTGCCAGCTGTGGCCCCAAACAGATAGCTGGTGGGGTCTTGCTACCAGGAGCAGGGTAGGAACAATACAGGGTGCTGCCCGAGATGCAAGTCAGCAGGACCCATGGGTTCCCTTGTCTTGAATTGACCCCCCCAAGTCCCTTCTCATGATCACCCCCTGGTCCTCATCCCAGGCACCACGCCACGAGCATGTCCCAGCCGCTCCCAAGATATGCTGTGCTGCTTTGTTGCCCACCCAAGTGACATGAGTCTCAGGCCACTGGAAGGAGGGTGGGGTCCACGTGCAGGACAGAAAATATTTAAGGAGTTGGGGAATTGAGCCTTGCCTCAGAACTTTGACTTCGTACTTCAGAGATGCTTGATGAGAGAGAAGAGCAGACGTGCAGGAAGAATGAAACCTAAAATCTGTCCTGCCTTGAGTCCCTCTGGGACTCCTCCACCCATCCGAGTGGGGATTGTCACCCACCTTGACACATTTTTGCCTACTTGGGGAGAGCAACAGGGGAGAAAGTTTTCATCCATCTTTTCATGTTGTGGCTAAAACAAATCTTGCTTGCTTTAAACGTTGGGTTCACCTTTTCTGAACAGCCTAATTCTCCTCTGCCCTACTGGTGACACCACAGGCAGCATTTGATCCTGGGCCTAGAGCAGCCCCACTCAGCTGAGGAGGAGACAGTTAACAGGACAAACATCTGGTGCTGATGTAGCTACCTAAAGCCATTTTCTGTGCTTGCTTCCTGTCCAGTTCAGGTCCATGGTGCCAGGGTTTCTCTTTCCCAGCGTACGGTTTCGGGTGTATTCGCAGCTCTCAGTCTGCCTTGCTTGTTCAGTTTTGTCCTCCCTATAAATCACCCTGCTGCCACCCCCTCTCGTCTGAACAGCAAGTAAGAACTACGCAAGCATTCCTTTCACGGACAAGTTCTCACACCTAAGCATGGACTCTCTCCATCTGGTTTCAACCCAAACCCGATCACGCAGAGTCCCTCACTTAGTGCTGTTTGCTGTTGATTACTCCTTGACTGGACCGATGAATAGAGCTTGTGTCTGGTCCTCTCCTTCCACCCAAGAGAAAGCCAGGAGAGTCTGGGAAAGCAATCACGCTCAAGCACTCCCACATGCTGCTGGTCCTAGACCACCTTTAGAGCGAGGGCACACATGCGTAGTTAAAGCTACAGCTATGGTGGAAAGCCCACATGGCAGCACTACTGTGGGAGAGAACAATGACCACCTTATTCAGAGCGGCCAAAGGTTTTGTTAAGCAGCTCTCTGGCAGCAGTAGGATTTATGGGATGCGGGGCAATTCCAGTAGCAACCAGTGACACAGCGCTGCGCCTTACTTCCTCACCCAGTCCTTGCCTCAGGCGGCCAGCCAAGCTCCCGATTTCGACATGGGCCAATTCATTGAAAACATTAAACTTCCATGGTGAAGCAAAGTGCTCAGCAAAGACTGCGGCCGTGGCCTGCTCCGCACCACCAGCGCACTGACAGCTCCAACCACCTCACTTTGATTTTTCTGCATTTTTTTTTTTTTTTTATCCACACACTTCAAAGTGTTTGCCCCATCTCTAAGGGTTTTGGGAAGAGGAATACAACTGCAAACATTCTGCTATTTGTGTGGGTTCCAGGACAAAATTCCCTAACAATTGCAAAGCTTCAAACAAGACGTTCCTCCCTCTGGAAGGTGGAAGGGGCTTTGATAGGCAGAAAGGGTCCATGCATTTGCCTGTCCTGATCTCCACAGGAACAGACGCTGTTCGTGTTACATCAGCCCCAGCTCAGACTGTCAAACCCCAGCCAGGGTTGCCAAGTGTGAAATATTTCCTACGATACTCACATGCTCAGTAGCCCCATCAGGGTCCCCCTCAGCCCAGCTGGATTCCAGCATGTCCAAGATGTGCAACTTGTTAGCGACCGCTGCTTGGAGCCACCAGCGGTGGTTCCAGCACACATTGGACCATGGAGCTTCCCCACCACTTCTCAATGCTCAGAGCAGAATGTGAGTGGCCCAATACTGGAACCGGCACCACACCTACATCCTTCTTCTCTGCCACTATTTCCAAGCGGTAAGTCCCCACCGTCAACCCGTAACAGAAAAGTCTGCGCTCAACCATTAACAACTTAACCTCGCAATTTGTACTGTTGCATTCCACCCCATTTCTACTGTCTCAGCCATCAGAATTGCCTACCTCCCCCTATAGGATATCCCAGCCCTCCCCTATATTGACAATGCCTCCCAACTTTGGAAAAGCAGCCAATTTCATTAGCACATCCATTTCGGCGTGCCAAGGTCATTAATGAAAACTGGGCCCGGGACCAGCCACTGGGGAACTCCTCCAGTAATCTTTTATGATTCCTGTACTTATCTCCATCTTAACTAATAACTCACCACGCGGCACTGCAGCAAATGGATTTACTGGAGTCCAAAGCAATCAGTTCTGCATTTAGTGTCACCTCCAACCTAATGTGGGGTAGAGGAGGTCCCATAGTGGAAAAGCACCCAGAATTCATTCCAGAAGTGCCTGAGGAGCTCTAGAAACATCCATCCCAATCCTCATAAAAATATTCCACGGACAGTTAATGGCAGCGCTCAGACTTTGCACCTTACTCCAAGTCGCGATTTGCCTGACATCATCTTAGAGCCACTGGATCTTGTTACATCTCTGTCTGCTCCATCAAGGAACTCAAATTCCTCTTCCCCAAGCAAAGCACACGCAAACTGTGAGCAGCTCACCCTTCCGTCTCCTCAGAGCTGGTGGGAATGGGCTCACGGGGCGTCCAGCACCCCCAGCTGCCCCATGGATTTCCTTTGAACCTCTTCCACACTCCCATGTCCTTGCTGAGCCGCTGGCCTGCGAGCTGGCAGTGCTCTCCCAGCCCCAGACCCCCGAACACGCAGGTGAGAGAAGGTCTCCCCACAGCCGTGCCCGGTGTTTCCAGCCACAGATCAGCTGCGCTGCTGCCAGACACCACCCCTTCCAGGCACGGGGCCACATGCCCCTGGGGCCCACCTCTCCCAGAGCACAAAGCCCCCAGGACTTGCTTCCGCAGAGAGCTCTGCCCAGCTCCCACCCGGCCCACAGCCACAGGAGCTGTCCCTGCTGCACCTTCCCCGTGGCACAGCCAGGCCGCTTCTTTGGCTTCTTCAGCAGAGCAGCCACTGATGCGGTGGCTGCACTGGATGGGGAAGGCATGAAGCTGCCACGGTGCCCCAGACCTCCACGTGCCTCCCCAGCCCTGGGGCGTTCAG
>NW_009648876.1:9979217-9979731 GCF_000708025.1 Charadrius vociferus | reverse complement strand
CGCCAGCACACCGCCCGGTCCCCCGCGCCCGCTCGCCGCCGCCCGGGGATCTCTCCCGGGGGCCCCCGCCGCCGCCGCCGCCCCCTCGCACATGAAGATGTACGTGCAAAGGGCTCTGGTGCTGCTCTCGCTGCTGAGCTTCGCCACCGTGAGCCTCTCCCTGTCCTCCTGCACCACCTTGGACCTGGACCACATCAAGAAGAAGAGGGTGGAAGCCATCCGGGGGCAGATCCTGAGCAAGCTGCGGCTCACCAGTCCCCCGGAGACCGTGGGGCCGGCCCATGTGCCCTACCAGATCCTGGCCCTCTATAACAGCACCCGGGAGCTGCTGGAGGAGATGGAGGAGGAGAAGGAGGAGAGCTGCTCTCAGGACAACACCGAGTCCGAATACTATGCCAAAGAGATCCATAAATTTGACATGATCCAGGGCCTCCCCGAGCACAGTAAGTGCTGGGCTCCCCCCGGCTCTCCGTGCCGACCGGGGTGCCGCGCCCGTGGGGCAGGCTGCCCGGCA
>NW_009648876.1:9968412-9978906 GCF_000708025.1 Charadrius vociferus | reverse complement strand
CCGGGAGCAGCGAGCCAAGCCCGTGTGTAGTGCCTGGACATCTGGGGGAAGGCGGGGAGGGGAGGCGAGAGACGCGAGGTGGGAAGGCAGCAGGAGAGGAGGCAGCTTGCGTGTCGGGGTGAATGCTGCGCAGCGGGCGAGGAGAAGGCGCAGGGCTAGCGTTTGGGTGACGGGCAGGTAGACGGACTCCTCCCTGCTGAAGCTGCCGCAGAGATACAGGCAACCTGTTTGGTCTGTGCAGCACCCGCACCGGCTGTAGAGAAGGTGGAGAGGCACTTTCTGAAGAGGCTGCTGCCTGGAGGACACTGTCGAGGGTGTTACTCAGATAGCGTGAGGGTTCAGAGAGCGAGTAGAAGATTACAGGGATGCTGAGCAGGTGCAAAGCAGACAGGGATGCGAAGGGGACCCCCAGGGGAACATAGGCATTGAGGAAACATGACAGATGTTGAGCAGGTGTGGAGCAGATGATGAGCAGGCCCAGATGCAGATACTAAACAGATTCAGGTGCAGAAGCTGAGCAGACACAGATGCAAAGACAGAGACTGAGCAGACGTGAACCCCAAGCACATTGCAGATGCTGAGCACATGTAGGCAGAAGCAATCCTTTCAGTCTGTGCTTTGGATTCCTTAGGATTGGAAGATGTTGGTGGGCATGCCACCATCCAGGGTGTCCTCCTGTGATGTAGTGCAGTCTTGGGGACACAATTTGAACACTAGCAGTTCTGGGGAGGAGCTGTGACTTGGTGCAGGCAGCCTCAGAATGCAGTTACTCTGCCAGGTTTATGCTAATCTTGACATATGATGAGCTGGAATAAGAGCTACAATGTGGTAATGCAACAAATTTCACTTAATCTCTAGCAGACTGCACTCCATATGGTTATATGATTAGCACTTAGCTCAGAAGACACCAAGACTCGAGGAACAGAAAGTGCACAGGGTATAGCAGCTTACCCGTATTTCAACATTTTGACCTACTGAAGTGTCGTTTGTGAAAGTCTAAAAATATATGGGGAAACCAAGTGTCTGTGCAAAACAGTACAGCCACACTATGAACCAGTGTGTTTTGGGGAAGGGAACTGGGAAAGCACAGCAGTGGGAAATGAAGTCAGAGGAGAGGATTTGGATAAAGTAGAGGGGAAAGAGGAATGAAGACATGTGGTGCATGAGAAGGAGCAGTGAGGAGGAACTGTGTGTTGGGGAAAATTCCTATGGAAATGAATGAACCTGTTCCATGTCCTCGTAGGACACCGGGTCAAGGTGCTGAGCAGCTGGTTCAAGAGACCCAAGCAGTGCTGAGATTTAATTCCTGGGACTGGGCAGCATGGATGCCACCACCCAGAGAAAGAGGGAACTTTGGAATTGGGTCACATGGGGAGAGACTAGCTCCAGACAGGCCCTGGTGTCAAGAGACACACTCCTTTTGAAACCTGGGGAATTTCACCGCTTATACTGTGGCTGAATTTGGCCCTGTGTCTTCAGAAGTGGCTGATGTTCAACTTTCCCATGACTCTGTCACTGTGCCAGGTGGTGATCTCAGAACATGCTCTGAGCCAAAGCCAGTCTCCTCTGGGGTGGAAGGGGAGGACTGCTCCATTGAGGGAACCACGAGGACGATACAGACAAGTCTGAGATGTGTGCACACGCACATTCATGTGCACACAAACTGTTCTAACTCCAAACTATCGGTCAAGCAGCTCATTGGCTCAGAGAACTCATCCTTCTGAAAGACTTAAGACTTAAAAGTGAGGAGAACTGAGGAGCAAAAATAGCAGCGGAGAGCCCCATCCTTCTAGGAAGGAAGGATATTCAGGACCAGGTTCCCCATCCCTACTCTGAGCTGTTTGGTGACTCACAGAATGGTCTTTCTGCTGTGCTTCTCGGGCTCATTGCTTGAATTATAAGGGACTTTCTTTCAGAGAATAACTCGCTCTTGACCAGCCATTCACTTTAGGGATCTCCTAGAACCCATGGGGATTCAGACTTGGTTAGATTCAAGCTCAGAGAATATCTGCAATGGTCCTGCAAATGGCTTTGCTTACCTTCCTGAGGAAAAATAGATGCCATTTTGCAAGCCAGCTTGAGCGACAAAGCAATGAAAGCCATGGGTCGCTGGGGCCAAGCATCTCTTCCCTCGAAACCTGCCACCTGCAGAGTTCCAGAAGGATAGATTATTTTTTTCTCTCCAAAGTTTTGCAGCTTTGGCATACAAAAACCTTGACTTACCAATGGTATAATATGGAGTGAGAAAATACCTGCTCACAGATGGCCTGCCCTTCCTTCACATCAAATTATAACCGCACAGCCATCAGCCTTCCTGGGGCTTGCCAGAAAGAGCAGCTGTGTAGGATCAGCAGCATGTGGAGAACCTGCACCTTGCTGAAAGCAGTGCTAGGAAGAGGGAAGCTCCTAAAAGAACCCGCTCCCTGTATCACATTGTCCATGCTAATAGGCTACTGGTCTTATCATTTGTGCAGTCAACAGCTCTGGGCTGTCTGGGCTCTGCAGTAATAGCAGGGTCTGATCATGAAAATACATCATGTCGTGTCAGATGTAGCCTGGCATGGGTGCACAGGGTGTCACAGGTTCCCTGTCTCCAAGCTTGGTTACAGCCACTGAGTGTTGTGGACTGGAAGATCTTGCAGGAATATTGCCTCCAGGCTTTGATCTGTGCTAGTAGGTGGACATGTCCGGATTCCAGTGTGATTAACACACCCAAGCTGGGACTGGATCAAATTCCCAGCAAAACCACCTCACCTCCTTTGCCTGTGACCTCCTGCAGAAAGTCCTTTGCCCCAAAGCAGTCAGCTTCCTGGGCGTGAGACCTGTATCCTGGACACCCCTCCTCTGAGAAGTAGGCTCCAACCTCACAGGGTTCAGAGTGAAACACAGAACACAGCTCCATCTCCCCATCACAGAGGACTTGTTCCCAGGGTACAAAGGGAACATGAAACTTCGTAGAGAAGGGATGATAGCTATTACTATTTCCACTAGGAAGGTCTCCCAAGACACCAGCACCTTGCTGGTGAAGTAAGGAGGTAGAAGGCAATGAGGGGACAGCATGTAAAATACCGTAGATGCAGTAATCTCTTACCACCATTACTGCCTAACTTAGCCAAAAATCTTAAGGAGACAATATACAATAAATTATTTTGTCTGTCATCTGCACTGTGTTGTAGGTGACGGATCTGCAGTCTCTAAATGGATTGTCAGATAAAGCACTACTGTTGGAAATATATACTGGGTGAGACTGACCACTGGTCTGATCTAGGAAGGTATTTCTGATTATTACTGGGACACCCCTCGTGGTCAGGCAGTCAGGTCTGAAATGGAAGGGCAGGCTGTTAACTGCACTATTAATAGGGCTAGGAGTGCAAAACAGCTTAAGGGGGTATTAAAACACAGTATCTGCCAAGGTCCAGGACACAGAACAGTTATCACTGTTAGACTTCAGCCGGGAAGATGCCTTTGGGCATTTAATGAGATCAGAGCTTGGGTTTTCTGCAGTGCTCTTCCGTGGCATAAAGCCTAGAACTGGTCACAGTGGTGGAGTCCCCACAGTGGGTGTCATCATGTGGCTCGGTGTACTCTTTGCACTGCAGGGTTGTTGGGCTGAGCATACCAGCTCATGGCCGCAATGGGGTCTGGTCTCCTGGGATTACACAGAATGGTCAGGGTTGGAAGGGACCTCTGGAGATCAGCAGCCAGAGCCTTTGCTGTATGGGAAAGCTGTTTCATTCAGTAGTACAAATGACAAAAAAACCCTCCAGTTAAAGCCCAATGTGACCATCTGATCATTAGCTTATTGAGTATAACTTTAGTACCCTAAGAACACATCCTTGTAAACTGGCAGGCTCCTGCTTGCTGAATCTGAGTGTAGCACAAGAGGAAGACCTTCATCTTCATGGAGACGACTCTGAAAGTTGTTGCCCAAATCAGAATTTGGCATGGGAGGTGAACCTCTGCGCTCAGCCACTGTTTCGCACTAGCCCATCTTCAGCAGCTGTTTCCCTGGGGAGATAGTGGTGGTGGTGTAAAGAGGGGGATCTCCAGGAATCTAACTTGAAGGTTGCTTCAACTAGGTTGTAGCCTATTTGTCACAGGCTGGAACTGTGGATGGGAACAGGTGATAGCTTTTCTTTCTGTTTCTTTTTTTTTTGTTTCTTTTTTTTTTGTTTCTTTTTTTTTTGTTTCTTTTTTTTTTTTGTTTAAAAACAACTTAAATATCAGCTGACATGACAGCAGGGTGTTGCACTGGACAACAGTCAGAGGTCATATGAGAGGCTCTGTAGAGCTGCAAACAAACCTGAGTATGGGCAGAGAGCAGGAGCTGCTGTGTCTTGTCTGCAGGAAGCCTAAATGATGCTACAGCCATGAAGGCTAACAGAGGTCAATAAGAGAGGAACAACAGCGACGACTAAGACTTTTCCATGGGACCGATAATGGTCCTAATGAAGAGAGGCTTGCTTTCTCTTGAGGACTCCAGTTTGGACCTCATAGCTTTTACCTACTCTCTTTTGGGGCATCTGTGAAATGGATTTTTCTGTGCAGCAGGCACACAACGAGGCAGAGAATTGCCATGTTATTTCCTGCCCACGTGTCTGATCTCCACAGGCACTATTACTCTGTCCTTGAAGAACTTTGTATCTAGTACTATTCATTAATTCCTTTGCCAGGTCGTGTGTGAGAATTGATCTTAAACCCCAGTTCTTTCAGTACACACTGAATAGTCACTGCTCCAAAAAGTCATCCACACACCTCACGCTTTGCGGACACCTAGCTGGCTTTCAGTCTGGGAGACAATGTCAAGGTTTGTAAAAGAGATTTTTTTGTGAAAGAAATTCAGCGGCAGTGGGATCACTTCCTGCGTGGCTTCACGTCTCCAGCATGAGAAGAGTTATACCATCATCGCTACTGGGAATGGGCCCCACTAGCTGCAAATGAGGTTGCCCCATTGCCTTGGCTGGGGTTGTCATTTTGGATGCAGCAGATTCATGAGCATTAGCAACATTTGATGAGCAGAGTTAAAAGAGACAGTATTAAAAATACTGTGGTTGATCTCTACTGATTCTCTGGCTTGTAGCATTGAAATAATGGTGGCAGTAGTGGGAAGATTTTTGCAAAATGTTGCCACCTAGACCAAATTTGAGTGAATTCAACCTGTGTTATCTTTAGCTAGATAGCCATGCTTTACAGGTGGCAAGATGTTTGAATGACGGGCCTCTGCTGGAAAGCTCTTTCTCAAACAATATTTATTTGAGATCCCACCCCTCTGGCTTGTGGTTCTCAATCTTTCCATCTTTTTTTCTCCTAGATGAGTTGGGCATTTGTCCAAAAGGTGTCACCTCCAATGTGTTCCGCTTTAATGTGTCTTCGGCAGAGAAGAATAGCACCAACTTGTTCCGGGCTGAGTTTCGGGTGTTGCGTGTGCCCAACCCGAGCTCCAAACGCAGCGAGCAGCGCATTGAGCTCTTCCAGGTGAGTACTCTTGCCTTCCCCTGTGTCTGAGCCCAGAATAGCTTAGCTCCTTAATGGTTGCCTCAGCTGATATGTGCAGGGCCATAGAAGAGAGAGAGAAATGCTTTGTTGTACCCCAGGCTTCTTCTAGCATATGCAGTGATACAGTCACCTTTCTTTCTCCTTTTACAGTGTGGTGCTGTCCTTTCCCTGCTCACATTGGTTGGTTCCTCTGGGCACCCTGGCATGGTGCCTGCTGCAGCTCTTTGCTGCCCTGAGAAGGGGGTTGGAAGGGGAACCCCTCACCAGTGGAGCAGCCCTGACCCTTCTGTTACCTCTGCATGCCTAGGTCCCTGGCAGTTTTGTTCCTTTGACTGTCGCAATACAGTTGGTGCTAATCCAATGGGTGGAGCTCTCTGTCTTGTCCCTGATGTACTGAAAAAATAATGCTTGCTTTCAATGTTCCCTTCAGCAGCAGCTCCTCAGAGGCACAATTCACAACACCGTTAATTCAGGTACTTATCTGGAGTTCGGTTTGAACCCATGGACTCCCCTGGCAGAATAAGGTCTGGTTCAGGTTTGGAAGTGGTCTCAGAATAGGCCAGACCACCCAGCTAATTGTAGTTTAGCATCCAGGCAGCACATTCCCACAGGCTGGTGTCTGTCCGCTTTGCAGTAAGAGTGCAGCTAAAATTGCCCTGTGGCTGGTAGCTCTTGAGGACTTCCTGGAATGCAGCTTCAAAGGTCAGAGCCATTCTCCACCACTTGACACAACTGACAAGAAGGCAATCTCAGAGCTTCTCCATAGGTTCAGTGCTCTGTGGAGTGAACTTGGGGTCCTGCAGGAAGGAACACCTTGCACAGACTTCAGCTGTTTGTCTGGAAGCAGGAAGAGATGTCAGAGCTGGGGGAGAGGTCTCCACACCTGATCACCCCTGCTGTGTTTTCATAGAAGTTGAAGAGCGTAGGACACATGAAAACCCCACAGTGTAGGACTGAATAGACTTGCTGGGCAAGGCACCTGTGGCAAGATGCTCTGTTGCCCACTGCTGGTTCTACTCTGAAATCCAGACGCACGTTCCACAGGTTTATACAGAAACAAAACCACCCATTAGATCAATTGCTGTGTGCTTCTGCCCCTGGCTATATGCCCCGCAACAAGGATGAATTGAGACGGGGGGCTGCTTAGAACTCAGAAATAAGCGTTGTGTAGATCTCTGGAGTTAGGTTGGTTGTGAAACATGTCCTCACCTGTCCAGGGTATTCCTGGTGTCTCACTTGCCGGGACCAACCTTCTGAATTAGTTTTTGGCAAGCTGTGGAAGAAAAAGAACCCAAGGCTATGCTTTCCTTATGCACAGCACTGGCTGATTCTCTCTACCACTCCTTCTGACGCAGATCCTTCGGCCGGATGAGCACATAGCAAAGCAGCGCTACCTCAGTGGCAGGAATGTGCAGACACGAGGCTCCCCTGAGTGGCTGTCCTTTGATGTCACCGAGACTGTGCGTGAGTGGCTTCTGCCCAGGGGTAGGGGTCTTAGCTGGACCAGGTGTCCAGGCATCAATAGAAATGGGGATCGATGTTGAGCGGAGTTTCTCTCTGCTCCCCTTTTGGCATGAACTTGGCTCACACAGAGGACAGCTTCTTTCAGTCTTAGAACAAGTATTCCCCCAGGGAGCGACCTTAGTGTGTGATGTTTGCTAGATTCCTAGCTCTGTCCTGGAGTCTCCGCTGTGCAGCTCTGGGGGCTGACTCAGAATGAGGATTCATCCTCTGGAGGAGGAAATTGTTTTCACTGAGAGATGCTGGAACTTCTTTTGGTTCTTCAAGTCTAAGCCCAGGGGGGACCCCTCTGCTTGTCTAACTATAATCTGTAATACACAGAAAATGAGGATTGCTCTGGTTTAATTTTCATGTGGACTAGAGCAGGGAGAAAAACAGAACGAATCATGGTTTCTTTAGCTGTTTACAGCTTGGCAGGTATAAAGGTGAGGAAATACCAGAGGCTGACACACCTAGACAGATGGAGGCTTTAGCAGTGCAGAGAACATACCTCTGCCGCCACTGGGCAGCCCAACAGATAGTTATGGGGCAGTTCCCAGCAAGAACACTGACCCCATTCACAGCTGGAGTATAGGCACCGTGACTCACAGCTGGATTGGCCTCACAGATAGAAGCTAGGTGCCACTGAAAACTGGAATGCAGGTACTGGCAAGCAGCCGCTCGCTGGAAGGGTAAGCTGTGAGCTTGTAGGCTCCTCCTTTTTCAAGCAATCTAAGTTGTGTCCTGATGGCTGGAGTTCAGGGCTGGAACTGCAGTGAGCTCTGGGCAGGCACACTAGCTGACAAGACATCACAGAATATACAGAGCTTAGGAAAAAAGGTGCTAGGCACCTTGTCAATGCCCTGGGGAGCCAGATGTTTTAATTCATGACACAACATAAAAAAGGAGCTTTCATAAGAGTCTTACGCTCCCTTAGTCAGGCCCACACAGCATGACTGGTCCAGGAAGTTATTATGAAAATAGACTCGCCTCTGGAAAGTCTGTGTGACTTAGACCGCTAGCAGTTCAACAAAACAGGAGGTTGCAGCTGCTGAGAAAAATGCTTCCAGCAAAATTACTTGTCCATATCCAACTCCCTCATTTTCAGATCTCTCCTTCAGACACTAACCAGAAGCCAGATAGTAGACAGGTACTGAGGATGGCAAAACTGATTTAACACAGACACCGCAAGCCAGCTCTTCATAATACTTGTTTTCCAGTGGAGCTCCTTGAAGTTCACAAATGCTTTTAGATGCTGAATAGCCTAAAAAATGTAACCAGGGGCACTCGTCTCAGCTGCCCAGGAAGCTCCCTTTAGCAAGAGCAAGGCTTTTGGCACAGGTGAAGCCTCAAGATTTTGCTTCCCATTCTCCTTTCCAAGGCAGCTTCTGTTCCCCAGCTCTGATAGCATCCCTGACTTTGAGACTGACCCACAGTCCAGCAGTTACCACAGTACCTGTCCTCACTGAAACTGCCCTGCGCCTGGGCTGCCCAGCTAAGGAAGACTGTTTCTCACAGAGTCATCTTCTTTGCAGAGTCCAACCTTGGCCTGGAAATTAGCATACACTGTCCTTGCCATACTTTTCAGCCCAACGGGGACATCTTGGAGAATTTGCATGAGGTCTTGGAGATCAAGTTCAAAGGTGATAATGAGCTGGGTTAAGGGAGGCTGTTGGGGAAGGGAAAGCCTGGAGAATCTAAAGGAAAAACGAGGTCTTGCTTTGCATATTTGAGCATATTATGTTGCGTAACATTTGTCTTAAAGCATACAGTTCTGGGTTTGCATGTTGACTATATGGGTATATCCGCTTTGCACGTAGGTTAGAAATGGAAGAAAGTAAGTGCGGGCTGGGTGGGTTTGCACAAGTGTCTGCAGAAAGGAATAATTTTGTATTTCAATGTCTCTCTGGGAAGTTCAGCTTGATGCCTTCTCAGATTTCCACGGAGGCTCTGCTTTCCAGTTAGGGTGACTGAAACACAAGGAAGTCAGGCATCCTGTGTGAGGTGGCCCAGAGAGTCAGTGGCTTGGCTGGCCTAAGAACTAGGAACCTCCTGGCTGGCAGCCCTGGGCTGCAGCCACTGGCCCCCACAGGCTCCATTTCTGAGGCTGTTCTGCGGAGTGCCAATGATCTGACATCTTCTTTAAACCATTCATCTTCCTGCCTGTCCTGGGACTGAAGCCAGGAGTGAGTGGGATGGATTAATGGCCCCACCATCAGTTTGCAAATGGTAAAACAGGTGGCCTGGTAAGCCTCTATTTCAGGCCTGCAGCAGTCAGATTCACCAGGAGTAAAGGGGTCCCTGCGAGGGAAGAAGTCTGAGAGCAAGTGGATGTGGTGCCTGAAAAACTTTCACCCTGGTTCAAGGGCAGGCATGAGAGTGTTAAATGCACTGAAAAGTCTTTTTGCATCCTCCACTTCCACACTTATGTCGTCTTTGTGGATCCTGTTTTTCTCTGAAGGCATTGACAGTGAGGATGATTATGGCCGTGGGGACTTGGGCCGCCTGAAGAAGCAGAAAGACTTGCATAATCCCCACCTCATCTTGATGATGTTACCCCCACATCGGCTGGAGAGCCCAGCATTGGGAGGCCAGAGAAAGAAACGGGCCCTGGATACCAACTACTGTTTCCGGTGAGAATCCTGCCTGAAGTGACCAGGTCCCGTGCCTGAGGTGGGCAAGCCTGGCGAGACTCCATGCCATCAGGAAAGGCAGAGCCCTCCAAGGGGGTTGTGGGTCACCATGGTTCCATTGGGGTCACATGAGGAGTACAACTCCGCCAGCTGCTCCTCATGGTGTCCAAGAAGGGGGTGCTGGCCAGCTCAGCAGAGTCACTGTGTGCTTCTGGCTGAGCCACTGGCTAGAGGGAGACTTGCGAGTGGCTTCCTGGAGCACAGCCTGGGCAGGGACCAGCGGCAGCCCCCTGGTTGCCTCTGTAGCTCTAGCTCCAGGTGCCAGAGACCAGCTGGGTGCTGCTGTGGGCAAGAGAGGTGCTGCCTCCCTGGGCTAGTGGTTAAGCTGCCTGCCGGCAGGCACAGGCAATGCCAGGCCGCTGAGCTGCCCACCACTGCTCACCTGTGCTGCTCCTCTACGCTTGGTGCAGGCAAACACCATCTCCCACTGGGCACTGCTGGTACTCGTCCTTCTGCTTAGGAAGCTGCATCACACAATCACATATAAGGTCCCTCTTTAGATTCACTGTGTTTCTATACTGTATTTCAGGAACCTGGAGGAGAACTGCTGTGTGCGTCCTCTGTACATCGACTTCCGACAGGACCTTGGCTGGAAATGGGTCCACGAGCCTAAGGGCTACTTTGCTAACTTTTGTTCAGGCCCTTGTCCGTACCTCCGCAGTGCAGACACCACTCACAGCACGGTACATCCAGTATACTATCCTGTCAGGGCTTGTGGCTGTGACTCCTCTTTCCTCCTTAAGTCTGATCATATCCAGTCTCTTCAAAGGAGCAAAAGCAGTTCAGATCAATACCTGGAAAGAAA
>NW_009648876.1:9964362-9968352 GCF_000708025.1 Charadrius vociferus | reverse complement strand
CTTTGGAGTCAATACTGAGTCCATGCTTCCAGCCAAATGCTGAGGAGGAGGATGCTGTCTCTTGGATAAGATGTGAAACAGCAGGACTGATGGTTTTAGGGTACTTGGTAATAACCAGAGTATTAACTTGGTTGTTCACATCAAATGTCAACTCTGGTAATTATCTTCTGCCTAAATTTCTCCTGCAGTTTGCACTAGATAGAGGATTTTTCTGTGCTCTGTGTCAGGTTGTCATGCAAAACTTTTGTGTCGTGGTACACAGCTGCCATCTGCTACCACAGGGGCAGCTTTAGCCCAAAAGTGAAGGGAAATCCATGTCCATGTCTGCAAGTGAACACAGCCATGCAGTAAGGTCTCCTTTCTGCACAGGCATCCTTTCCAGCTGTATAAATCCCACCTGACCTATGGCAGGGAGGAACCTACGAGGCAGTGAGATTCATGAATAAAAACCGGCAGAAAGCAAATGTGTTTAGGTAACTTACACATAACCACTGTTTAACATGAGTACACTAGGCAGCCTTTAGGAAGAATACTACCTGAGCCTGGCTACTGTCTACAATGGAAGAAAATAAAAGCAATAGAAAAGCACAGGCAAGGGAGAAGTACCAAGGGAAGAAGACAGACTAAGGAACAGGCAGGCCATCGCTGAAGCAAAGATGATACTGCAGAAAAGATGCTAACAGTTTCTTGACAGATTGAGAGTCTGCACAGCAGCAATGGTTGCTGAAGCTCAAGGACTAATATCAGTGGGAACAGTCAATCTATGGGAATGAAGGAGTGAACAGATGCTGGGCATTAAGCACAAGACAAAGCAAGGGAATAAATAGCTTTGAAAGGGTAATGGGCACGTAGCTTTACCATCTGGTTCTCTTGAGAAGCTCTCTAGTAGATAACTGGCCTGAATCAGTGTGAGAGAAAAAATTTAGAATGGTTCCTAATGTTCTTTTCTTGAGCAAGAAAGGAAATGATCAAGCGTTAAGGTCAGCTGAGTGATCCAACAAACCTTTAGAACAATATAGCTGCTGACAGCTTGCCAGCACCACCTAGGAAAAACATGGTGAAAAGATTTCTCACCAGTCTGTTTAACTTACTGTCTCTGTTGAGTAGAGCGGCCCCAGAGCACGTGGTGCCTCTTTGGTATAGCCAAGGGTACTTTGCCGAGTATCCCAGAGAGCTTCTACCAGAATGAGTGTGATTATATGGATCTGGATGATAGAACAGATTTCTCCTTAGCACCTCTCATCCCCAAAGACCGTAAAGTAGTTAAAAGACAATGTGCCAGACCCTGTCATTTATACCAGATAAGCACTAATGAGACCACAGTAGTGCAGGTGAGATCATGTTTTGGCCCCACAACTCAAGGAGCTGCTTACTGCTGAGAAGTGGCCACCTCTGGCAAGAAACATGGCAACTGTTCTGTAGCGGTTACATGGCTGAAGTGTACAGTCATCTGTGGGCTGGGGCCAGCTGGGAGGAGGAATCCAGTGGGGTCCCACAGGACACTCTCCTGGCTCCAGCATTATAGTGTAATGACTTGGAGGATGGAGTGGAGGGACAAAGCATCAGACAGTTCAAAGCTGGGAGGGAATTAGGGATACTCAAGAGTATTGGCATCCATCCAGTGCTATCTAGAGATGTTAGTTGAAATAAGCAGCACTGATGTTCTTTCTTCTGGTTTACTTTAATGGAACCGAAGACAACATGGCCCCAGGCTGGTTACACCCAGCCTTGTTAAAAAGCAAAAATTGTAACACTGTCCACCATACCAAATTAGAGATGAAAGGAGACAACTGCTTGCAATCCTTCAACCCTTGGGCATCAGCCACAGAGCAAGGCTACTACAATTAAAAAGAAAAAAGTCTTAAGAGTCAGGCCAGGGCAGGTGAGACCCTTTAGAAGCAGGCCACGATCAGGAAGTGACGGGGGAGTATCACTCGCCTCAAGGAAATACCTTCTGATGAGCATAGTCTAAACACCTAGAGACCTGTTGGCTTTGCAGTCCCTTCCTGTCCTCAATCAACTTAAATGTATTCCTGACTTTGAGACTACATTTACTTTGTTTCTGCAGGTGCTGGGCTTATACAACACGCTGAACCCTGAGGCATCTGCTTCACCCTGTTGTGTACCCCAGGACCTGGAGCCGCTCACTATCTTGTACTATGTCGGGAGGACCCCCAAAGTGGAGCAGCTCTCCAACATGGTGGTGAAATCGTGCAAGTGCAGCTGAAAGGCACCCTGGCCCACCCAAAGCCAAGAGAGAAACTGTCAGCACCCACTCTCCTGCTCCCAGGCTAACGCAAAAGGAACTGGGAGTCAGAGACTACGCATGCTGAGGGCCAAGTGCCAAACCCTGTGGCTTACAGTCTGGCAGCCCTTGGGGATCTCTTTTGGAACATTTCTTGGTCTTGTTGGCAGTGTCATGTTCCTTCTGGGAGTTACTTTGGTGACATGAAGGCCATGCTCTTCAAAATGGCTGGACAGTTCATACGGAAGAGAAGGATAGGGTGGAAGAACTGCTGTATTTGAATGCTGGGTGGTTGAGCTGGGAAAGCAAGAGAATGAGAAAGAGCAGGGGGAATGGAAATGGGGAGATGTTTTCTATTCTAGCTTTAGCTATCTTAGGTCTTCAGCCCTCCCCACTGGCCCAAAGAATTAAAGGTTTCCCCTGTAGGAGGAAACCCTGAAGTTTATTTAGAGAAAGAAAATGCACCAAGAAGGGAAGCTGCTGAGAGAAGAAATGCTCAGAGATACACTTAGACTTTTGTTCCTCAGAGGCGTGATCCAGGAGTCCTGCAACTGAAACTGTGTCTGCCAAACCTGTAAGTTCAGTTGGCAGATCCTGGCTATTCATTTCTAAATGCAAACTGCAAGGCTCCCAGCCAGCCTGCTGAGGGTGGGCAAATACAAGGAAAGAGGGTGCTGAGTCCATTTTCAGAGGGACTGATGTCTCCATTCAGCTCTTTTCCCTTCCTGGAGTTTCTGAGAGATCGTTTCTGGGTCAGGGCAGGAGTAGTATCTGTGGGTACCTGAATATTGGGCCCATTCATTTGTGAACTGATACACCCTGAGGACCTCATGTCTGTTGTGGTTTGTGAGGTGCTTTTGGGTGTTCTGCATGATGACCTGAACGTGGCCCAGGCCTCACCTGCCAAGACTTAAAAAATAGTAATCTCAAAAACATTGTAAAAAATAAATATTTGGGGGGGCAGATGCTCTTTTTTTCATAAGCAAGTTGTTTGTTGGAGGGTTAGATGGTTTGTTGTTTTTAAACTGCTACTGCTGTGGCATACTCGGTCAATCTAAAATCTTTCCCCTTTCCAAAATGTCTCTTCAAAGGAACAGACAGAATTTAGATCAGCCAGAGAGCCCCAGAATGGAAATTCCTTGGTACCCTCAAACCATGCCTGGTGTGTATGTGCCCTGTCCTGCCCTAGTCCTTCAGACATGTACATCACCTCTGGCATCTGCTTTTGATAGATTAATATAAAACTCCCCTAGAATGCAAAACACTTCCAACAATACTGTTTAAATAACCAGGGCAGTGCAGTTGCCACAGCTGACAAGTGTCCTGTGTCCATTTGAATATATATGTGCCCTGCCAGTGCAGACTTGTACACACAGGTAAATAACACAGCCCTCCTCCCGATTTACAGTGAACATTGTAGATATGCATAAAAAGCTCACAGATGTTGCCCAGGCAAGAAATGAACACACTCCTTTAAAAGTATGGGCTTTTTCAGCCATCGGTACTCCCAAAGGTAAAAAACTCCAGTGCTTGCACACCACATGAGACTCGGAGGCTGCCTCTCTGACTCTCCAAACCACAACTACTTAAAGTCATGTTTTAGAGACCACAGAGGTTCCTCCCTGTCCCCTGGACCCCAGCAACTGAGTGTAAAATGACACCTAGCTGGTTAATCACTTGTGGCCAGGGCGGTCCGTGGTCACCTCAGAATTCAGCTCTTCCAGCAAGCCCTTCACAATAATGGC
>NW_009648876.1:9961355-9964342 GCF_000708025.1 Charadrius vociferus | reverse complement strand
CTGCCGTAACATGTAATCTCAAACATCTTAATAAACTATAAACAACCCTTCCTGCACCATCACCAGCATGCTAGAGGTTAGCAAGGGCGGGTCACTGGAGGGAGCCGGCCCACCTGTGTGACATTTTGGCTGGGGCACACATGCATAGAGGCACTCCCCAACGCTTTGCCTTATCCCCCTCATCTCTCTGACGCTCCTTGACCTGTCATCGGTGTGATGATGAAAGGCGCAGCTCTGATCGATCCTGCAGCACTACTGTATTACTGTGCCCTGTACAGCTCTCCATGCCCATGCTCCCTCCCAAGGAGGGAGCAAATTAATACGTTACAACTACACTACCATGCTGACAGGCCAGAAATTTAGTGGCTGCAATTGGGGGTGGGGGGAAATCTAGATGCCAATTGGCGTAGGAATTCTCTCTAATCTCCTTTTAGCAGCAGTCCCTAGGGAGGTTTTGGTTTACAAGCTGCAGTCTGTTCTTTGGTCATTGTTCCTCCTGAGCCCTGGGCTGGCTCTGCTGCCCATCCAATTGAAGGGCTTCCTCACTAGTAAAGGGGAAAAAAAAAAAAAACCAACCAAAAAATAACCAACCAAGGAGGGGGAGCTGCAAAGAGCTGAGCTAGAACACTTGCACAGCTCATAGTCCTACGTGGCACTTGGAGCATGTTGAGAACCACCCACGGATTAACCCTGGCAAGCCCCTTGAGGTGGGTCTGTCTTACTACTCCTTGTTTGCTGCTGCTCCTCGGTGGCAGGGAGGGGTGGCAGAAGGACCAAGCCATTTATCTCCTTAGAAAGGAGGCAAAATGGCAACAGAAAATCAGGGGAGAAGAGTCTTGGGGTAAGGACAGTAAAGACACAGGTAATCTCATGGGTACTGTAATCCTTGAAGTCAAACAGATACATTTCAGTTACTGCTTATCTGTGCAGCCTTCCATTTCTCCAGCAACATCTGAGAATTAGATT
The DNA here is from genome assembly GCF_000708025.1 of Charadrius vociferus. NCBI lineage: Eukaryota > Metazoa > Chordata > Aves > Charadriiformes > Charadriidae > Charadrius > Charadrius vociferus. The sequence continues at coordinate 9,963,376 of NW_009648876.1, read as the reverse complement.
TGTGAGACAGGATCTGAATTCATTTTCTTACAATTAAAATAGTTTTTCTAGGGGTGTTTTAGTTATAATTCAGCAACAAACTGTACTATCTACATGGGGTTAATAACAGATTGAAACCACTCCTGGGTGCAGGCTTACCAAAACATTTCAGGACACTTGTGTGAGAAAGCAGAGGGCAGTTCTCTATATGCTCTGTTACTAGCTAGCAAATTGAGGAGACAATGGGAAAGAAAAAGTGGGATCTTCACTGCCAACACTGAATACAGCTCCCAACAGTTCCCTTTTGTTGTTTGCAGGAGCAAGCAAAAGCTGATGAAAACAATCCCAGCGCACTTTCTGTCTCTCTAACAAAGATCAATGGTTAGAAAGAATGGAAAAACCCTATTCTGCACTGCCACGAGGCAGATCCTACACAGATGATGAAACGACCATCTGTGTAGTCCCTGCTTCTCTGTGGCATTACAGCATGCAAGAGGCTGAGGCCTAAGCTTGAACACCTTGTTTTTCATGCTGTAGTGCACTGTAGAGCTCTGCAAGGAGCAATGCTTCAGTAAGTACAGGAATGTACACTGATATTTCAGCAGAGTAGTCTTTGCAGACTAATTGAGTCTTTGTTCCCTGGTCTTTGGGTTGGACAGCCTCTAGCTATCTCACTGCACCTACAAAAAGCAGTAGCACATCCCCATTACTAATGTGTGAACTGGGATATGCTGCTTTGCGTTTCATCTTTCCATCAATATAAACAGTAAACAAGATGGACCATACCCAAAAGTAATAAAAGATACAAAAGACAAACATACCTGTTCACTCATCTGACATCACAGCTCTGTTCTGCTCTGTCCTGTGATGTCTCACATCTCTCTTTGTTGTAGCTACTGGATTTCCATTGTCTCAGTTCACAGTTCCTTTTATCTTTCTAGGCTGCTCTGAAGTTTTCCTTACCTATGACTAGTGTCCTCATCAGAGCAGAAATACAGGTCTCCAGGCTCAAACTACTTTGTAAATTAAATCACTAGAGCCATCCTTCAGATGCCCTTTAAAAATGCAAGATCCTTTATGATGCAACAAGTCAACATAGAAGAGATGAGACAGTTTTACTCATTGGTAAATAGATTGTCTTAGAAATGACTTCAGATACATCAACAAGAAATACAGCAAATGAAAATTGCTGATGAATGATTGCCATTCTCTTACTTCTCTAAACGACGGTAATGCTTTTGAGATGCCACTTATGCCCATAATTTCAGAAAGAATATGGTACAGTAGTTTGGATGTCACAGTGTGTTTCCAGGAAAGACTAATTTCAAAGATTACAGACCTCAGTTACTTGACTGCTTTTAAAACATCCTTATCTAGGGCTAGGTTGCATAGGGAAGATGGCAGAGACGGTCTGAAGGCATTCAACCAAGCAGCTGGGCCTTTTCCAGTACTGCGCTATGATTTCATGGAAAATACACTTAGGGATAAGGATCTTTATATCTAGTACAGAATAGAGGTTTCTTTACAGCTGTGGTTTGTGGCAAGAAACCCCCACACATTATTGGTTTCCCACATCCTGCAGACTTAGTGAACAGCTTTCAGGCAAAAACTCTGTCCCCTGTGGTATATGCGGGCACTGTTGAATTATACTAAGGAATACCAATCTTTCAAGCGGTGTCTTCTGAAGACAAAGATTTATTCCTCCCCTTTTCAGCAGGGTAGTGGTCTTTGTGCAGGGCGGTATTCTTCATCTCTCGTTCTATTTGGTTGGTTAGGCAAGATGATACTTCACTGCTGTCCAGAGAGACTGACGCAAGAAATGATTACATGTAGGGGTTACGCATGTTGCAGAAAGCAAAGGTGACTTCCTTTTCTGGTCTGCCAACACTCAGACCTTTCTCACTAGCTGTTTACAGATATTAAATCATCATACAGAAATCAGCATGAGGAATTACAATAATATATCATGGCCAGTGCATGTACATCACTTGATGAAAGAAGCCAGCTGGGTCATATCAAACCAGAGATTTCCTGACACTCTT
>NW_009648876.1:9953859-9961334 GCF_000708025.1 Charadrius vociferus | reverse complement strand
TTGTCCTGAAGTTATTATCTTCTTCAGGAAGCAGACAAAACAAAGATTTGCTGTGCAGCCAGGGGCAAGTCTTACAGGATTTGTGCAATGCACGTAGCGTAATGACTGGGGAATGTCTTCATAACCATGTTCTGGTCCTTTCTTGAAACAAAAATTTATGCTCTTTTGAAGTGCTGAAACCCTCTTGCAGGTAGACTAGATGCCTGGAAGATCTCCATTGTTTTCAAGAATTTGTAAGAAACTCCATGTGTCGGGGAAAGCAGTAGCAGTCAGCCTGACTCGTAACAAGAGTCTCTGGAAAATATCCAGCTTGCAACAAGTTGCTTGCATGACACAATTTGACATCTGCCCCCTCAAAGGATACTTGCTACAGAAATTCCTAACTATTCTTTACGATCTAAAGACCTCATTTAGATACCACCTTGCTAAGTGCTCTATTGTGCTAATCTGAAGAATTGGAACCAAACCAAACAAACAACAAAGAGAAACAAATTATAAAGGAGATGGCAGTAAAATCTCAGGGAGGTATGGTGTGGCTGCAGTTACAATGTGCTGACTACACATTTTAAATGTCTTTAATTTTTATCAATTTCACCTGCCCTCAGCCAAGCCATCATTCAAAAGGCCTAAGAAACTTGCAGAGCCACAATTTGGCAGGAAGAGCCACCAATCTTTATTCTTACATATTTTTCATGAGAAATTTTCAGTAGACAAACGGAGACATGAGTTTTGTAGGTCTGCGGATAGGAAAAAAAATTCCTAGCTGATATCATACACAAAATACATTCCACACTGAATTTCTGGAATTAGACATGGTGGAGAAAACACACTTTAAGGAGGGAAGACAACCCTTATTTGAATGGGAAAAAGCATCATGCAACTGGAAGCGTAAGTAGTGTAACTACTGGCATTAATGGGATGCCTACAACTTCATTTGCCCTCCCAGTAGATTCACAGCTGTCCATCTGCACACCTTGAAGAATGGCACAGACATCCTAGATGTATTAAATATACCTGACACAGCATCACCTTTTCAGAAGGTCATATAAATAAGGCAAAACCACTTGAAAAACGAGGTGAATCCTATATAGTAATTACAGGAAACAGTGGCGAAAAATCCCTTGTTATTTTTCTTCCCCAACCTCAGAAAACATAAATTTTATAGTAGAATGAGGGAACGGTGACAGTCAAACATTTGGACCTGGCAGTAGAGGAACTTTTCAAAATCCCTTCCTGACTTGTGACATGGTAGTACTCAAGACACGGGGTTTAGATCAATAACCCCAAAACATTTTTTTAAGGAGATTTCATGACTTTTGAACATAACAAGACTAAGTAGAGTAACTTGTCTCCTCTTAGTCTGGGGGAAGGAGACTACACTTTACCATTGCTATAGCTATGGTAAAATGAGACTTTCCAAAATACTCTTGCAGGGACACCAATTTAAACTAATGTTCTGGGGTGGTCTTTCTGTTGCACATCCCAGAACACCAGCAGGCAAAAGGCCAAATACAATGCTGAAATTGCTTTTAGAGATAACAGCACCTCTTCCACCTGCCCCAAACAAATGATAATGATTCTGGTAATAAAAGACACATTTTTAACATCCTCCAAATTCTTAACAATTGCATCAAATTTGTTTTTTTAAGGCCAATTCAATTTTTTTGTCTGGTAGGTCAGATAAAGAAGTCACTCCTTTTCAAAGAATATAAGATTTCTCAAGCTCATTGTGTGCACTGTAGGCGTGGACTTGTAGAGAAGAGGCCCTGTAAGTATACTCTTTTCCCTAGGGAACCACTATGATTCACTGAATAGCGCTGGCAAAGGCTTCACACCAGGGTCTGCGCAGTGATCACTGATTCTTTCCTTTAAATTGGAAACAGCAGGAAAAACTCTTTTTCAATGAGGGCCAGTGAAATCCTTTTTTTGGTAAGGTAACAGGCAGATGAGACTCCTCAGTGTAGACTTGGTGTCTGGTTCATCACCTGTAGTTCAGTGGAGTTTGTCCTCTGTGTTAAAACTGCACGGAGAAGCTCTTGCAAAACTCAGAATCCAACAATTTTGAAGAAGATCAGCTAGCATTTCCCAATTACTCATCTCTAAGACAGCAGGGAAGCTTAATCTAATTCTTTGGAAGAGGACAGTAGGGTTCTAAAGCGGGAAGAAAGCAGTTACCAGGTACCGTAGTTCTTGAAGATGTGCTGTGGTCGTGCACATTCACCCTGAAGGTGCTCTGCACTCAAGCACTTTGGAAGACAAAGATAACGAGAAGTTAAATGTGTATGAATAAGGTAACTCAAGAGCTTTGGTTAGTGGTAATTTTCTTTTCCATATTTAAGTGATTAACTGTTTATAAACATCATATTATGGATGACTTCCATGCAGCAACCTACTTTCTCCCCAAATGACAACTGTCTAGAGGTGGATCTTTGTGTCCTGTATGCTCTTGTAAGAGCTTCATCATTCTGAAAGCCTCTGCAATATATAGTGCCCACCCAGGTGAAGGTGTAGACAAGCTGCACGTGAGAACTTGGCCAAGGTCAAAGTCTCCAGCAATGGAGACTCTTCTTAGACTACTCAGCACCACAGAGTGAATTCTGGTAGAATATGCCACTGTCATGGAAGGCAGCTTTGCCTTGGCTGTTCTAGTAGGCTGTATTGCAACTGTCAAAATAAAACGTCCATACAAAGTCAGACTACAAAACCATCTAGCCCAGCTCTCGTCTCTGACAGTGGTCAACAGCACATGCCTGACAGACAAGCTATAAATTGGAAAAGCCCATTGTGATACTTCCCCAGAATAGTCACTTGAAGTGTCTTAGAAACTTCCTGCTTCTTTTTTAGTTTTAATATTTAATATGCCCTAATAGATTACTTTGTCATGGATTTGTCTGCTTGTCTTTTCAAACCATGTACGCTTTTTTGTCACAAGGTGTTGTGGATACAAGGAGTTCCACAGGTGAATTACATACTGTGGAAAAAAAAGGGTGCACATACCCCCCCCCCCCTTTTTTTTTTTAATTTGCATCTGATATCTGTTAAGTTTCATTTGATGCTCCTATTTCTTTTAGTGGGCAAGACCATGAACAATTACTCCCTTTTCACCCTTACAATCCTCCTTGCCAACCTCTTTTCCAATTAACCACTTTTTGCATGAAAATAACTAGGAATTAAGTTTTGTGCTGCTGCTACAACCGACCTCAAGGACTGTTTGACTGACCTGATTTTGTAAAGATACAATAAGGTCCTCCTGATGTTTGGCATAAACAAGGATGTCTTAGCTCTAGAAACAGGAGGTTCTAGAAAGAAGAAAAGGAAGTCAATCCCAGGTTTAAGTAAAGCTCAGAAGCTTCTTTTGGAAGAAACTCATGACAGATCCACATTTCCTTTGTCCAAAAAGGAAATAGAATGAAGAAGATCAATCAGCCAGTTACTTACAGCAACCAAAAAAATTCAACTATTTAAACACCAGCAAATAACCTATCCAGATTCAAACAGTGAACCCAGGATTATCATGAGCAGCAAATGTAGGACTGACTGAGGAAAAAGGTCCTTGGCAGTTTGATCAAGTAAACTTTAACAAAAATAAGTCAGGAGCCAGACTACTTTTGTTTCCAGCAAATAATCCAAAATGACTGGAACTGTTGAATTAGTAAAAGGTACAGGCCTGAAAGAATGCAAGCTGAGAATCCTATTTGTTCTGTAAACTCATCTATAAGTCAATGACCTCCTTCACAGCTAAAGAAGAGGAATGGTCCAGCAGTGCCAGCCATTCAACTCCATGCACACAGAGACTATCCATATTCCAGTGTAAGGAAGAGGCACAGCATTGAGATTCCTACTAGTAAACAAAGGTCTTGATACCAAAATGCTCTGACACAGTGTGGAACCAGTATCTGAGAGATGTATGTCCACTTTTCAGGCATCATAAGGAGGCGCATTTCCAACAAACCATGATTGTCCAAAAGCATAACTAGTCTTGAGTATAGAAATTTCAGTATGTCTCATTGGTATTCAAGACTAAGTGGTCTATCTAGTGTCACAACATGACCACCCCCTGATGGCACTCGCATGACTTGTAACGCTGTTTAAAAGGCCAAGATGAACTATGTAAAAGTGAACTTAATGCTTCACATACGGAGTACAAATCAGCTGCTTCTTGAGAGGACAGAATCTAATATCCCTCCCTTAATTTTTATGTTGTGGTATGCTTATCACCTAAACACAGCACAGCATGCTTGTATGAACTCTGCATTACCTCAGCCTCCAGGACTCTGACACACACCTTACTCCTTTCAAGACTAACAAGCCTGATTCACTGTCACTGGAACAGGTTCCTTAACTTAGAAGTGATGCAAACATCAAGGAGTAGGAGAGAAGAAGAGAACCTTATCTTTAAGGTTACATTATCCAATCTCACCACTGAAGCAGATGCTGAATGATTGTTGGGGCTTTCTATTGGTAATTTTCTTTTCTCACAGTAAACAAAGGCACTTTCGATGAAACTCACTGATGAATACAGGGAAGTAAATGTCATAAAAGCAGAAACAAACTAATCCCCACTTGAGGAGCATGCATATGATTGTACTTCCCTCATGTGCAACTGTTACAAATCCAAATGGTTCGCTATTCTCCTTTCTTCCCTTGTACTAGAAAACACTTACTGTAAAATGCCTTCTCTTCAAGATGTGTGGGAAACAGTTCTATGCCTCCCCATTGGATCTCTTAACAGAAGCACTCTCTGAGATGTTTTTGAGGTAACAGAGCTGCAAAGAGACAAAATACATATGTCCAGTACACAGTATCCACCATGCACAAAGACATACATGGACTCCAGGCTGAGAAGTACAGGCAGATGAAAAAAATAAGAGGCTGGAATTGCAGGATTTGTTCCTGATTCTCTATTGCACACACTCCCAAAGTAACAGCATTTATGCTCAGAGCTGGGACCAGCAGGTGCCCAAGGCAAAGGAATACTGTTATTTTCTTTGATGCTCTGGCTGCCCTTACACGTCCTGAGGCTGAACAGGAGTTCAAGGTCTAGGTGTTTGGCTTGAGGTAAAGGACTGGTTTTGATATTCCTGGGGGGTTTTTTATTTTTTGGAAGCAGAAGAAAAATTTTCCAGGGACAAAGGATGCAAGACTTCATTGCTCCTGAAGCTGACAAAATTCATCTCTTTGAAATGAGTCTTAAGACTGTAATGAGCATTTCCCTGAATATTTCAAAAAAATCTTGAGATATACTGCTACTAAGTCATCACTGTTACAGATGTGATGTTGGCTATATGTAATGTGCAATGCAAAGAAGTTTAAAAAACAGGCCAGCTATAACTGAGAACAAATCATTATTGCAAAATGAGTGGGTGGGAGACTGGCAAAGCTGACAAAACAATTAACCTATGTTCATAATAAGCCAGCACTAATTGGTAATTTGCCAGACAAAGATGTAAGAATGCTGTTTCTGCCAGTCATCCTCTGAAGACAATCACCTTTCCCGGGCTAACTCTGCATTTAAATCTCTACCCTTCAAACCTCTCTATAGTTTTCAGTGATGGCTGTGACAACCTGAAGAAAGAGACTAGAGAACAAAACCAGAGATGAGAGTTCCACAAGGATGTATATCCTATAGCTACTCGATCCTGCACATGAAACCCAGTGGAATAAGGATAATTCAGATCTCCTAGGAGGAAGAAAGGAATGGAATCTGTTATTTACTGAAGCTAAATCTTATAGGGAAATAGCCCCTCCAACAGTTCTGGAACAGAGCTGGAAGCTACAGCCAATACCACACATAGCAGAGTAGGCTACGAGAAGACAGACCCAAGGTCTTGAAGCCCACAGCTGCTAAGGATGTGCAGAAGTTTGAAGTAACAACTTCTGCAACTAAATTTTCACTAATCATGAGCTAACAACTTGATGCACCAGTAGAAACATCTATGTCAGAGATCCATGGGTGGAATTCAATGACTACAGATAGAAGGGACATGACCTGAAAGTAACTTCACAAGATTTTACAAATCTCTTGGTCACTGATGATATGTGATGGTGGACAAATGCTGCAGAGATTCTTGAAAAACACAGCTGAAAAAATGCAGAGAAAGTGAACAGGATCATGACCGTCCAGGAAACGAAAGATATGCCAATGAAGTAAGAAAGGGAACACCTACATCAGAGAACTGCATTTTGGACAAATGAAGTATTCAATGTCTGTCATATGCATGAATGGAACAGAAATAGAAAAATGCATGTTCTGTCCTATGAATTCATGCCTGGAGCAAGTGATGGTGAAACTAATGGGGTATGAACATAATTATTTCATCTTCTTACAATTTATCTGGTCTTGAATGACAGAAAATATGCACAATCCAAGACTGAACATGAACACAATCATTTCAAGATAAAACACTTTCCCCCTCTGACACTGCTTCTTCTGTCAGCCATTTGGGTTGATCATTATCTACTTGCCAACATGTGAGAATGATTTCTTAACACTGACTATGCAAGCTAGAAATAACAGGGGAGCTGTGGAATAAGAAAACAGATCAAACAGGCTGTTAGAATCCAGTCTCTGAAAGCTCTGATACAAACAACAGGAGATTTTGTACCCTTTGAGAATTACAATCGTACCACTTGCTGTTTGACAAGGCAGAAGTTGCAGAATACTGAGTTTTCTTTAACCTAGCACCAAGAAAGAGCCAGAGCTGAAGCTGCTTCCTGTTCATTTTAAGGATGGGTGGATCTTCTCTCCAATACATTTTCCAGCTGCTGATGTTGTTTTCTAACACAAGCAAATTAATTTTCATAGCATTAGGCAAATTTTAACTGGAGTGCTTCATCAAGCCACTATTGCAATTGATAGGAGCCACCTGGGTCTTAGGGTTCAAGCTTGGGTCTGAAAACATCGGCCAATTTAAAAAGCTTATAAAGCCTAAACAAACAGAAACCAAAATACAAAAATAAGCCACACAGAACATAAGCATCCAAAAGTGAAACATAAAGACAGATTTTAAATCCTGTCCAATATAATGACAGCAAATATTTTGGGGGTGTGAATTAATAACTGAAATTATAACCAAAACAAACAAATGAAATTACTTTATTCAAACCAATCATTTCTATGGCTCTGTGCCAAAATTCAAGACAGCAACCAACATGGATGTCCCCAGTTGTATGTTCTAATATTTTTCTCTGCTGATGGTTGCCATGTGATGACAGCACAGAATCTTGGCCGTTACCAGACTAGGACAGACTGAAATGGCTGAGTGTATGAGATTTGATGTTGAAACCTGGCCCTTAGGAAGAACAATGGAGACAGCTGGAGGATCTCTGTCTTACAGAAAGATCTCACAGTTAGTGATCAGGAAGAAGTGGGAGGAAAGGACCCCAAGATTCAGCAGCGGAAGCCCTCAGAGGCAATCATTCACCTCAGCTTGCAGATGTATCACCAGCTTCCGCAGATGTTCAGGTATTCTCCT
>NW_009648876.1:9929982-9953837 GCF_000708025.1 Charadrius vociferus | reverse complement strand
AGTGTGGTGGTATGAAGTCACTGCTGCTTTTTCTTTTGCCCCATACTTGAAGCAGCAGCCTGGATTCCTCACCTGGTGTTCAGTGTTAGTCCTTCTCTGTGAGCAGAGGCTGGAAAAAACACAAAGCAAAGATTTTGAGTAATCACAGGGGACTGTTTTGTGGGAAAAACTCCTGCGCTGCTCTGCAAATCTCAGCCATCACCAGAAATCTGGATCTCCCTATCACACAATCTCTGTCTACAGTAACAGATGAGATCACAGATCAGCATGAGAAAACCTAACTTCATAAGCTACTGTGTGAAAAAGTACTCTTGGTATTCCTCTTAAGCCCCAGAATACCTTCTTCACTCTTCACCTCTGACTCATCTCTTCACATGCTCCTCCAGTAGCTCTAAATCCTTCTCCCTTATCAGTATGCTTTCTCTTTCCTTGTGTCTTTTACTCATTCACTTGCATGAGAGTCTACTTCCCCACTCCAAAAGATGCTGAGGACCTTGGTGCAGGAGAGATGGGGGTGTGAAAGGGCTGATCTTTAAAAGAAACAAAACGGGATAAGGAATTTTTTTTTTCTTCCCATCATTATAGATTTTGATTCTACATACTGCAACATTTTCCTGCTTAGGCATGTTATAGGAAAAAGTCAATGTCATCTTCACTTCTCTTACTTAAAAATCCTTAGATGGTCCTTTAAAAAGAAAAATCCAAAACAGAAATGCACCAAGTTTATTTTGGAAAGTTTGCATTTTACAGCTAATATAGTAGGTAAAGCTTGTCCTGTGTATTTAGCACATCAGCTTGCTCCTAAATGTGAGTGACATTTGTTGAGAGCTGTTTATTAAAAATATAGCTATATTTTAAGAAGTACGCTCTCCTTGAAAGCCCAGCATAGAGCCAAACATCACACAGTACAGAGGATCTGGAAAGATGTTTAGAAAGCAGGATTGCCAGCTATGTCACTGCAAAGAAAGTTTGGAGCCTGAATTAGGAACGAAACTGTCAACCATGTGTATTAAGATAGGATACCAGTCCAGAAACCTATCCCTTGGCAATATGCTGAAATTAAGGAAACAAAGGCACATGAGAGAGGCGGCCAACTTCAACCTCATCTTCCTGTTTTGAAGAGAATATTGAGCCTTCCCTTTCCTACAGAAACACACGGTACAGTTTGTCTTTTCTCACAAATGGAATTAAAATCACTTTAAGCGAGTTCCTCTTGTATGGATACCTCGAGGACTCAACACGGAGAGGGGCATTCCTATGTCTACAAGTACATATGTAGGTTCCTACCATGAGTGCAGATCATGGCCAATTCAATCATTTCATAAATATTAATGTATATAATTCTGTGAAGTTTTATCATTTCAAAGCAACTGGTGAGCATTCCACCTTCTGGTTGGGGGGGGGCAGAAAAACACCTCATCCCTGACAGCAGCCAACATTAAGGATTGATTCTCCCTAGTGATAAGAGTCATTGCAGTGAACCGCCACATACAACAGAATGAATCTCCTTTATTCTCTGCTTGCCAGGAGGTGATAAAGTATCTGCCTGTATGTCTGTCCACATATTTACATACTATTATATCATCCATGACTGCACCTCAAAAACTTTAACACTTTTGTACTTAGAACAGTTATGCAGGGGGAAGAAAAAGTATTACTTTCATTTTATGGATATGATTCTGAGTCATAAGGAAATCACAGGAGTTATGTAAAGTCATTTATGGGATACCTGCACACTAAAATTCAGTGCTATATAGACCTCCCCAGCACAGATGTACACAGCCTTGGTCAGACACCAGCATCTAATCTACTCTGCTTCCAAGCTGCAGGAATGAGACAGAGCAGAGCACTAGGCTAGATGACAGTACTGGGTCAGGGACCCATGCTAACATTTTTTAGAGCTAGTTTGGGCTGTTACATCACTGAGTGCACCCTCAGTAAGTTCACAGATGACACCAAGTTGGCAGGAGTCTTGAGGGTAGGATGGCTCTACAGAGGGATCTGGACAGGCTGGATCGATGGGCCAAGGCCAGTGGTATGAGGTTCAACAAGCCCAAGTGCCTGGTCCTGCACTTGGGCCACAACAACCCCATGCAGTGCTACAGGCTTGCGAAGAGTGGCTGGAAAGCTGCCCGGCTGAAAAGGACCTGGAAGTGCTGGTCAACAGCTGACTGAATATGAGCTGGCAGTGTGGCCAGGTGGCCAAATAGGGCAAAAGCATCCTGGCTTGTATCAGAAATCGTGTGGCCAGCAGGACTAGGGAAGTGATCGTCCTCCTGTACTCAGCACTGGTGAGGCTGCACCTCAAATACTGTGTTCAGTTTTGGGCCCCTCACTACCAGAAGGACCTTGAGGTGCTGGAGCGTGTCCAGAGAAGGGCAACAAGGTTGGTGAAGGGTCTAGAGCACGAATCTTATGAGGAGCAGCTGAGGGAACTGGGGTTGTTTAGCCTGGAGAAAAGAAGGCTGAGGGGAGACCTTATAGCTCTCTACAATTACCTGAAATGAGGTTGTAGCAAGGTGGGTGTTGGTCTCTTCTCCCAAGTAATAGAATAGGACAAGAGGAAATGACCTCAAGTTGCGCCAGGGGAGGTTTAGGATGGATATTAGGAAAAATTTCACCAAAAGGGTTGTCCAGCACTGGAAGGACTGCCCAGGGAAGTGGTTGAATCACCATCCCTGAAGGTATTTTAAAGATGGGTAGATGGGGTGCTTGGGGACATGGTTTAGTGGTGGCTTTGTCAGTGTTAGTTTAACAGTTGGACTTGATGATCCCTTGCAACCTAGACAATTCTATGATCACACCCACAGCAAGTCTGTGGCAGAACTGAGAAGCACGTGAAAGCCCCCTGAACCTAATGCTGAAAACAGGAATTTCCTTTCTCCCTGAAAAACTGTGATAATCCTAGAAATTTAGGGGTTTTTTTAATCCCAGAGCAGAGGGAATTTCTAATCCTAGAGCACTGCCCAGCATTCTCTTGGATAATATATAGTGCAACTAAGAAAGGCAATAAATAGATGGAGTTTATTTATATCCATGAGTGACTGACACTAGCAAGCCAGGACAGCTGACAACAGAAGGCCAACCTTCCCTCCCCCATCTTTTGGGCACAATCTCAAGTTGGCTTGTTGAACTGGGCAGGCAAGGGAAACCAGCAGTTCCAAGTCATCAGAATTTACTGGGGAGGGGGGTGGGGGTGTGTGCGTGACACAATCAGTACACACAACTGTATTCGAGTGAAGTCACCGTCCATGAAAAGAGCAGTAAGCAGCCTCGTTAACAAGTGGAGAAAGAGCAGTGGAAGCCAGCATGAGCCTTCCTGCTCCCCATGTTACAGAGAAGACACTGGGTAGGCTCCTCACCCTAACTGCCAATGCCCTTTTGTACTTGACAGCCTTCATTCTGATTTCTCTTATTCAGCTCCCTAGTCCCTGGGTTTGTTGTGGCTCTCTTTTCTCTGGCTCTTCCCCACATTTCATTTCATAACTTCAGACACTCCCTTTTACCCTATTCACACACATTTTGGCTTCTATTTTTAGTCTCAATAAAATAATGCCAGATTAAAACAAAATCCAATTTGGATGGGCAAAGTCATCCTCTCTGTAGGTAGCTTAATGCCAAAGGGCCAGATGTGAGACAGAAGCAGCCAAGATATTACATAACCTCTCCCCAGCCTTTGCACACCTGATCTTGAATGACATTTCCAACACAGCAAGGAAACACAGGCAGTTCGCCATCACCTAACTACTGAGAACAAGCAACGCTCAGCCTCCAGTCAGGCAAAAATGCCAGCTGCCTGAAGTCATTCCTTATCCTGCTTCGGAGTTTTCTTTGAGTCTGTCAGAAGTGAAGGCTCCTAGAATTCAAGATGGGTTCTCATTCTTAAACAGAGAAGCTGATTTCTAGAGACTGTCCTTTCCTTTTTCTCCTGCTTTCCTAGTGGTCCTGAGACTTGGAATGCCCTTTCAGTGGCATGAGGCCAGTAGCAACAGGGAAATGCTCTTTTCTTTCATAAAAGAAAGGCAAAAGGTTGACTAAAGGTGTGAGAGGCAGGCTGCTCTCAAGCTAAGGAATAAGTGTCATTTCTGATCATTAGAAGTGAACACTGACCCTCAGCTCTAGCTGAGAGGTGATGGCCGAGATGGACATCAACTTCTTATCATCTGAGAAGGGCCTGGAATGCTGCTTTTGGTAGAGGCTGGGATTTAATGAGACTTACGCACCGTCTTCTGATAACTGGATAAACTCGCACACAGTCATGCCCTGTGATAGTTTGTATCTGTTTTAAAGGTATTGGTTAGAGGCATCAATATTTGCTCATTGCTAGTCATAAGGTAATGGTTCCTTGCTCATTCAAAGAGTACCAAGAAATAGGATAAGGAGAAGGTGTTTCTTCACCATTCTCCTTTCCCTTCTGGTCCCTCTAGTACTACACGCTTGACTGTCATTATCTGACCTGGGACAGATGCAACAACTATAGCAGGGAGATAAATTATCTTTCCTCCCCTTTCTGTTTGCCCTCTGTATGAAACTGTGGAAGTCAGCAGGGGAGAGAGAGAGAATATCCAGGAAGTTTTCATGATGTGTGAAAGAACAAGGGCTTTAGGAAGATAATTCTTAGAACAAATGTGAAACCAAATATCCTCCATTGTACCTGATTCTCTGCCCTCCCAAAAAGGGAGGTACAAGCGTAGGATTCACCATAAGCTCCACTGCTTTCCAAAAATATGATAAAACAGACTGATTCCATTTCTCAATAACCCTTCCTCTGCATGGAGACAGCACTGCAGAGAGATGCTGACAGAATGCTATTACTGCTGTTGACAAAGACTGATGCAGGGTGAGAGGCTGCACTGGAAAAGTTTGATGCAAGGTACTGGCTCAAAGGTGCTGGTACTTTCAGTGACCCACACAGACCTCCTCAGCCAGACAGGTGGTCCTGGAAGGATTTATGTGGAAGAGCTCATCATTACTCCATTCCTGGATTAGGATAAGTAATGAGGTGACATTGAAAGTTGTTCAAAAGAAGGTCTCACAAAAACAAGGTCTCATAAGATACCTTGTGCCTAAGTAGCAAAAGCGGTCTGAGGTAGAGGTTACTCGAGGTGCCCATTTGAAGGTCACCTTTCAAAGTCAAGACCACTTGTGCAGTCAGTCACAGCAACAAGAGAGAACTGGGAGGGTGGCAAATGAAGACTGGAATTAACAGGATTAGGGTGAGGGAGGAGGCGTACCAGCAATGTGCTGTGCAGAAACCTGAGTGATTTTTTTCCCAGCTGCTCCTGATGAAGGATTTGGACAGTGTGTTAAGACCAGCTGAAATCATAGCCAAGGTTCATCTTGGGAATGTGGTAACAACATAAAAATAAACACATTGGTGTTCAACAATCTACTGCCTTCCGAGGCTGCAGGGAAGGCTGGCAGAAGCTGAGGAAGCCTGGACAAGGCTGGGCAGCTGGGAATTCCACTCTACTGTAGCAAATGGCTGGGAGTCTGACACAGACCATGCACAGTGGCAACAGTACATACCCTAACCCATCCCCACCCTTTACGCTCCAAGAGAGTTGAGAGAGACTGGCTGATAAAAGAATCTCTAAGTCCCAAACATTTTTTTTGTTTAGATCTAGCAAACAATACAAAGTGATTGTATGCATCTTGTTTAAATGTCTGTTGTGTTTACTTGCCTTTTTTTTTTTTTCTTTTGCTGGTGCAGGATAATTTTCAAGCTTGTACTTTCGCATGCCTGCTAAAATAATCTCTTCTTTTCTTTCTTTAACCTTATATAAAGAGGCTGCATTTCAGGAATAATGTTAATTCAAGCAGTGGGTAGACAACAGCCAGTCACAGCTTAGCACCTCCAACGTTAACTCTAACTTCAGGTCTCAAATAACAAGACACACATGACCTTCTTACAAAGGACCATACAGTAAGTAACCTTGGATATATAAAAAAAAAACTTACACAGTCTACCTGTAGATTTCCTGAAAAATGAAAAAAATCTGGAGCATGCTCAACACAGAAGAGAGTAAGTGTAAAAGTGCTCCTTACTATCACTAGTTTGCAAGCAGGGTCCATTCATTGCTCTGTACTGGACCACACTGCTTGCACACTCATCTTCTTTGGATGGCATTCAGACACTGCTCTCCACCTTAGCCTCAAGAAGGAAATCACTAGAAAACTAAGAACAGCAGTCTGCCTTCTACGTGGATTAGATCCAAACCAGCATATTAATCCCCATATTCTGCAACTAGTCTCTTGGCAGTTCAGGATCCAGTTTTAAGCCCTTACAGATGATGATTTCAAAGAGTTTCATACTCTTTATTTCAAAGAGTTGCATACCTTCAGGACTTGGCATTCATGCAGATATGGGGGCCAGGTGAACATCTAAAGTAAACACACAACTGTGCATCATCCTGCAATTAAGCTCAGATACAGACCAGGGAATCACAGGGAATAAAATCAAGTCTACTCTACCTAGCTCAAGAAGTTTCCTCCCTAGCTTCAGATTGAGTTTTGACATTCAGCTTCTGTATGAAGTATTCTCAAGAGAACTAGAATACAAATAAATTAGTTCTGGACTCATGCTTTAAACCAGATTAGGTGGAGATCTGAGATTTTGCATGAATTAGCAGTCTTCACTGCTGTGAAATTCAGACAGCATATTACTAACTTTTACGTCCCCTAATCAGTAACTCTAATGCTTTTTTTCTTCTTCCAGCACACATAGTGGAAAAGCCATGTGGACACTAGTAATATAAACATTAGCACAATAAAACTGCATCAATGTTAATCAGTCTGAGTAGGAAAAGGTGAAAGTTCTTACAAGTCTGGAGCCAGGCAGTAGTCTTGCCCAGTTTTAATCATGATTCATATTTGTTTGTAATTGTATAGATTATCAGCACATTATGTTCTTGCAATAGCAAAACAGAACCCCAGAGGCATTCTGTCTTTTGAAGCTTTTAAAATAAAAGTTTCACAAACTCTCAAGAAGTTGGCAGCAAACAAAGGAGAAGCACAAAGACAGAAGACAGATTTCACTCATAGTTGCTGTTACGTTTCCAAATCAAACCAAAATAAAATCAGCTAGGATCATCACCTTGTGCATCCAGTCCACAACTGCACTGAGGGGTTAACTATGTTTTCAGATTGTTCCTGTCTCTGGGCTCTTGCAGACAAGAATCCAGCTCAGGAACAGAGAAGCTGCCTGGGGCTATATTGTTATATTTTCATAAAGTGCCCTTCATCCTCTATTCTCCCTAAAACCTGCTTTGTGTTAGCGTTTTCAAAAAGGAAGACTAATAGCTACAATAAAGTTATAACTATGAGGTCTTCCATGTAGTTACAGAACTTTCTTGATGTTTCTTGCAGTAGTTCAAAAGCTAAATTCAGGTGGAAAAACGACACCTTTTTTTACCTAGAACTTCACTTTCTTGAGAAAAAGAATTCATGCATTATTCACCTAATGCCATTAGAGAGGAACAGAAAATAAAACAGCAAAATATGGCAAAATGTCTCCATACACCTGACATTAATATATACAGAAAAGATAAAAAAAAAAGAGAGATAAGCCTGTAGGTTCCTTCCTTCATCATCTGAACTCACTATATCAAACAGCCTCATAAAGACAACCTGGAACTGAACAACCCACCATACTACTTAGCTTAGCTGTTACTCAGCAAGTTATATTCTGAAGAAGACTTGGAAAAGAGAATTGATTCCTTAGTTCACAGTCACCCTACTTCACTAATACTAATTGAATTGCTAAATTCTATGAAGCAGGAAACAATCTGTGATGCTGAGGGACCCTCAAAGTAACACAGAATAAAAAAGCAATGTGATAATGGCTGTATTTTCAGCACAACTGACAACCCACCAGCAGCTGGGTATTCAATTTCAGTGAAAAAATCAGGTCAGAAGCATTTTGAACATTCCCTAGAGGTAGCAACTCTTAGTATTTCTTTAATAGAATAAATCTTGTTAAAATAAATCTTGTTAAACTTTCATGAACTTTGATAAGAAACTGTCAGTTCAGACACTACAAATAACACCCAAATGATAGCTTCCTCTCTGTAGATACTCATGGGGATCTCTGCCTTCTTTTTTACACCAGTGGCACACAGCTCACACACAACTTCTGCCTCTCCATGAAATGAGGATGAGACCATAGGGATGAGTGGCTGCCACACTTTTGGTGTAGTGGTGGCTTGTTTCAGAATCCTGAGCTGCTTTGCGGAAATGCCGACTTTTATTCTTCCTTTTACTTCATCTCAAGGGATCTGTTCTCAAGAGCTTGAGTCTACTGCACAACAGTATCTACAACCAATATTCTACTACAGGTTTAAGTACTAACCACCAGGGAACTGTTTTCTGGACAATCTAGTTAAAAGTTTCCATGCTGCCTGACTCTGACTTCCTTTGAGCATCATCCTCACTTTTGGTTAGATCACTTGTGACACCTTTATGCTTCTCTGCAGAGCCCCATAGCTATCCTCAGATAGGCTGTTAAAGAAGGCCTATTCAAGCTTCTCAGACATTTTTAAGCATTCGTGTGTGTGTTTATACAGAGGTTCTGTGAGGTTCCTCTTTTATCTCTGCAACTTTTCATGGCCTTCTATCTTGAAATGCTTGCAGTTTATTCTGTAATCTGCTTTATGACTTGTGTCTCCAAGCGCCCTAGTTGGTATCTAGGATACTAAATACATGTGAAACAGTAACCCCAAATAAGCTGCTGATGAGGGAAATCAGGGACCTAGTGTAAGCAATCAATGAAGAGAGTGAAGAAGAAAAACAGCTGTTCCTGCAGGAAGGACCAGAGTAGTTTCTGAGACACACAGACTGGGCACAGCAGCCTCTGATGCATACCAGTGGCTTGGTGCAAAGCTGAAGAAAATATCATTCCCCAGTTTCCAAGAACAAACATTGTGCTCTAGTTAGTTCAATCACCACAATATTTAGCACTGTTCTTGGCGCTATATACCTCTTCTAACAACAAGGAAGCTTTGAGTAACCCACCCACCACGGTTCTGCTAGCTTACCCCTAGCCAAACTAGGGTTCTATCTAAGCCCTCACGCTCTTAGCTAAATGGCAGGGTAAACTTTGTGTTTCAGCTTCAGAGAGGATAAGTTTAGTACAGCACAGCTAACCTAGTCCTACAGAAGGAAACATGAGCTGAAGTTCTCAGTTCTCATTGGGTTACAAGTATTCCCGGAGAGGGTGACTACCCTGAACTTTGTAGTTATTATCTAGCCTATATTCTTCCTGCAGCTTGGGCTGTTGCCTTCCATCATTAATATTATCAACAATGCTCACGCATGCTCTGCATAAACATTCACAGGAAACAGGGAAGGGCAGAAAAATGCTACCTACAGATCACGGACACACGTAACAACGACAGTACCCAGAGGAGATGGAAAGAATGTTTTGCAGAGGTTAAAATTACAGGGTGGTAACCGTGACAGTGCTCTTAAAACTGTGAAAAAGGCGGTAGAATTCAGCACACAAACACCTTATTGTGTGCAAACCAGTTCGGTCAATATATTGAGAATTCTATTTTTACATTTACTTGTAAATTTATGTGTAACCTTGCCTTATATACTGTACTAAAAACTCAATGCGAACTATACAGTAGACCAGAAGTTTTGCCTCAACTATACATGTATATGTGTTGACATAATTTTATTTATTTTGATAATCCCATTATATTCCATTCCTACACTGTCACATTCCAATGTGCTGTAAGGTCTTTTTTTTTATTGACTATGGCTATTCACCCTATAAAATCTCTGGTAGGATAACTGGAGTTTTTGGCAAGTGGTAAAGCGTGGGAGGCAGTTTGGAACTGTATGATAAGTGCATTAGCTGAATGTTTGTGCTAGAGGATCAGCAATAAAATCACTGACATTAATAATGGAAATGTCATCTTTAAGTTTCATAGCTAAATATCCAAGAGATTAATTAGGTAGTTCACCCCTGTGCAAACTTCTCTTTCAGCCTGTGAAAACACAGATCACTGCATTAGTGATACTCAAGTCACATTTTCAGGGTTTTCACAGCAAAAAAAAAGTGATAAACGTAATTTTTAAAAGCATTCTAGACGATAATTTGTTCAGATATTCCATTACAGCACCATCACAAATTACTGCGAGCCATAGGTAATATGGGTTCATCAAGACTACATTCTACCTGCTCATAGGTTTGCGTCAATGAGAAATGGATTGGGTCCTCATTTACTGAGACCTCAACAGCAGATAAACCTGTTTTAATTAATTAGCCACTAGGGAATGATAAAGATTTGATTCTGTAAGTCTCAGTGATTTTCCTTTGGGAGCTTTTACCTCTACTGATTGACTTCACTATGCAGCTGATTCACAAGTTTCAACTATGTCTTCCTGAACTAAGGGGCTTTTCTGACAGACCGAAGAAAAATGTAAAGAATGTCCTGGCCCTTTATTACAGGCCAAGCTTAAACAACAGAGCATCTTTCAGCCAAAGCCTAAAGCAAAGGGGAGCCATTTTAGCCAAGTTGTTTTTTTTTTTTCCCAGCCACATTTTTAGGGATCTTCCTCTTCCAACTTTATGAAACTCAGCCTTTGCTCCCTTCTGTTTAGTCTTTTTAATCCCAGGAGGAATAAATTCCCTGCACAGCTGAACCCAGACTGTTACCTAGGAACCACTCCATGCAGGGTAGGCAGCTGTGTTTCTTCTTCTTGCTGAGAAAATTTTTTTCCTGCCAGTTCTTGAGAAAGATGAAAGCATCTCGGCATGCCCACCCCGACTTTCCTGGTCTTCTGCACTGGCACTCACCTGTGGAATTTGTCCCTGGCTCACAGGATGCAGCACTGTGAAGGCTGTTCTGGAACCCATTCAGTTGCCTTTCAGCGGAGGTCACCCTAACAGGTAAAAGGATCAAATTAGACAGAGATAAGAAGGGATATACGAAGGAAGAATAAGAGTCTCGAACAAAAGTTTGAGAATTCTCCTACTTTATATGATCTCACTGGGATTGTAGCTACGAAGCTGTGCCTGAACATGGTACAAAAAAGGCAGTGACAGCAACCGACTCCAAAAAGGCAGAGCAAGAGAGAAGGACATTCAAGCCACCAGCAAGACTTTGATGTGCCTAAAACACTTAATTGTCCCACAGCCTTTGGAAGCTGATTGTGGAGGATAAAGGAGATAGTAAGTGGTATTGGACCATCAAAGCACAACTGAACTAGTAATACTGTAGTAACCTTACTGCAGTGATTTGAAGTAAAATGATTAAGCAACCTTAGAACAGAAATGCACATGCTGGCAAAAACGTGTTGCATTCAAAAGCTAAGTCCTTGCATCTTGTCTCAGCAGAGACAGCTCATTGAGGCAAGATTTCTCACTTGTCTTGGAAACCGAGACCCACAGGACGCATTTAAACTCCAGTAGTCCAGTGCCAGTCCTCAAGCAGATACTTTATACAATTCCTCTTGCATTTATCTCAGCACTGGAGCTACAGTAAAGCTATATTCTGCAGAGTACAACTACAGAGCTTTAACTGTTACAAAGATTCGTTACCAAACTGAGACTGTGCCCTCCTACATAGAAAAATGGGTCTACTCACAAGGCGAGGTCAAGCTATACAGCTGTTATGATCTATTCTGTCCTTAAAATCTATGCAATTGGTCCATCTGTTCCTGGTTTGTCCTCTCCTCCTTTATCCCTCCCTTGCCTTTCTTCCATCCTACCCAACTCTATTCTGATCACTCCAGACTTCTGCGTGTACACTCCTGTCTCTCTGCCAGAGTCCTCCTTCACTTACTCAGCTCTGCAGTGTTACACAGTTACTGTGATCTCTTCCCCAGAAGAGCACTGTAATCTCCAATCCCCATGTGATGCCCTGATGACTAACAGACCCAGGTACACGTGTGCGGTTTCTATAGTTTTGTCTGAAACCTTTTGCTTTCAGATTTCAAAGTCAGCAAGTTGCCACTAATCCAGGTGCTCCTGGCAGCTAAAAGGCCAGTGAGGGACTCCTGTATTTTATCTCAGCTGGATTTTAGTGAAATAAATTGGAGTCCATAGAGGGAGGGAGAGGGATGTAGATATGACATATGCAAAACACAATCCCTTACACTTCAGTCAACCATAACTTGAAATGCTACTGTCAAATGAGGTGCCTGTTTCCGTATTTATTGTCTCTTGGAAAGAGTTTTGGATCTGTAATTATTGTTTCTTTTGCTGCTGGTACTGCACAGTTCTTCTGGGAGCTGAGAATCCAGATGGATCTTTATGCTTTTTACATAGAGATTCAGTGCTCATAATTAGCTTGTCCGCTTTGTTAACCCAGCACAACTGACAGCCTAATTCAGCTCACCCTTCCATAGATAGAATGCAAAACTAGTGGTTGAAAATGTCATCAAGAATGCCAGCAAATACAACAACAACAAAAGCCAAAAGAGGGAACAGTGACACTTCTACCTTGAAGCGCAGTTCACGTTTAGAGAATCTCTTTCTCTTTACAGATTCGCTCTTTTCTGCCTACCCACAGTGTACCTTGATTCTTGAAGTTTCAACTGTCACCTCCATGCAGCTTGTTCTCAAATTTGCCTCTGGGCCACTGATCTCCCACCACACTATGCTCACCCCTCAAGTTCTCTCTGCTGTCCTCATGGAAGCTCCAGTGCCAGAACATACTCACTGCTTAAACTGAGTTAATCCCTTTCCACTTTCTTCCTCCTTGGGTTGGCTGAAATTCTACCACCTTTCTCAGTTTCCTGCTTTTAATGTCTGTGTTGTTTTTGCTTCCACTTCTCCAGTGCAATCCATTGTTATGTTCTCCATTTCTTCTTCCTCAGTACTAACAAAAACACTGTCCTCTCCACTCATTGCCCTTTTTTATCTATTATACAGCCAACCCCTCCTTGAAACTTATACTGACTTCCTTAATTTAGGCAGTAAAGCAGCCCTAAGCTTCCCAGCCTGGGACTGCAAATTTGGAGGATGCTCTTGTTCCACATGTGACAAAGAAATACTTTGACTAAATTTTGAACAGCTTTGTTTTAACAACCTATTCTTGGGATGCTATGAATGCATCTAACAGTCCAGGGGGGACAAAACTGACACTAACAAATTCAGATCACAAAAAGCCCACGTTTGACAAGAGGACAGCAACAGATGTGAAGACCCAGAGCCAGGGAGGCTTGCTGCTCTTTGTTGCTCTTGGACAGGGTACCTCCACATATGTATCTGTGTGTATGATCTGAGGCTAGCCAAGGGCTAAGAGCTACAGGCCTAGTGAGCCCAGCTGTGTCAGGGTGTTAAATCAAGGCATGTCTCTCAGATGCACTGCTTTTGCTGCCAAAAATGTCTAAGGGTCAGGCAGCCTGATTAACCCAGATGCTCAGGAGCTAAAAAAAACAAGCATGCTGCAGTACAGCAGTAGCAAAAAAGTAAAAGGGGTTCCAGTAACAGTTACACGCTTGCTCTCCTGCTGCCTGTCCTCTTTTCAGTGTGCACTCAGTCTGTATGTGTGACGTACTCGGCTCATTTAAGACACTTCACACATGCCTATGAATAAGCACACATGGGCAAGACAGGATACAAACCAGAACCATAGCATTTTACAGGGCTCGCTCTGTGGCCATCATTCTACTTTTGGCACACTTGCCAGGCTTGACCAGCCTGGCCTAGCTGGCTACTGCCATATTCAACTGCAGTCAGGACTCCACCCTGCCATGGGACGGATTTCCTGAACCCTGGAGAAATGCATCACCTCTACCGTATTTCTGTACTAGTTACAATAGAGCAGAGTTTTGGCTGCTCTGCTGCTGGCACCGTGCAAAGCAAATATACAAAAGAAGAACAAGGTAGAAAGATTTTGTGCTGTGGTGTTTGGACTTGAAGGGAATATTTGTTTCAAAAGGCTTCCTGAATAGAGTTGCTGGGAAGGACATTTACAAAGAAGTTCAGTACAAGAAATTATGCCATGTTGATCAACATCCCCAATAGCTTGTGATGTTCCAGTCTATTGCTGGTAAACTCTGTGATCTCCTGGGGCTCGCTCTCTCCCTGGTAACATCTTTAACTATATGCTCCTTTTCTCTACCTGGCATTTCCTCCTCTTTATACACAGTGGTCTAACATTGACAGCTGGATTTTTGTGAGATCTTTTCTTTGACTGATAGTTCTGTTCACAGGCTGTTCAAGGCCTTGCTCTACTTGATGCTGTCATAGTTAGAGAGCAGGTTTCTGAAAAGTTACTATAGGAATGATAGTGCAGAAATTTGTATTTATTGTGACTTAATCATTCCTGAAAGCAGAAAGATTTTCTGTCTACCACCAGTACCAGTTCACTCTGGGTTCTGACAGTTGAGCTAATACATTTTTCTACTTTCCATGCTGTCATCTGTAACGTGAAGATTCACTACACCAAATGCTGCTTCCAGGGACATCTGCTTCATTCCACCGCTTACGAATACTGTATCTGCAATCTCTGTCTTAAAACATTGCTCTCAGCTATCAGCAGGTCTCTTCACGGTTCACGGACCTGCCAATAGTAGTGGCAATGAGAGCAGTGGAAAGGATGCAGTCTGACTCTTGGAAAGAAGAGCTTGTTGAGTTAGCTGTTCAAAACTTTCTACTTGTGATACGAGCATATTTAATCAAAACTATGGATCCCCACGAGACCATTTTATGGGGCTACATTTCAGAGTAGAGCTACATATTAAACCATTTCTACCAGTTAGTCTTTTTCCACACCTTAATATGGGCCCCGGTTTTCCACCCTGTTAGCTTCAGCAAGGAGTCTGCTTTGGACACAATCCATTATAAAGTCAACCTACCACCTTTTACAAGTTAAGAGACTGAGAAAACAAGAGAGGCCAGGAACTGAAAAGACAAGACTGAATTGTCTGGCTGTTCCATTAATTTTTTTTCCTTTATGTTTTAACCAGGGAAGTCTCCAAGTTACTAGATAGCTTTTGAATTAGTCAGTAATGTTCATCTTTCGCATCTCATTCTGTTTGTAGTCAAGTTTTCTACTTCTTACTCTTTTCTTCCTCTTCTGGAAGCCATGTGTGCTGGCTGGAAGAGAATTGATAAAGCATGCAAGGGAGAGACAGGTCAAAGAGACAAAGTTGATTTTAATTTGTCTTCACAGTCCAGTCTCTGCAGAAATTCTACAAACAACTTTAAAAAGATGATCTTTATTAAAATGCTAAACAAAAGCCAGGTGGTGCAAGAGCAGACAGAAATAAGGTCTGGCTTACTGAAATATATGAGGAGGAAAAAAAAAAAAAAAAGAGACACAAGAGCTTTAACAACAGAATGGGGTTAGTTTCAGTGAGTCTTGTGGAAATAACATATAGCACCAAGATCATCTTTGAGGAAAGAGATCAGGAAAACAGCCACCAAGTATTAGAGGGCGAGAGTGGCTAGCAAATGAAAAATGCCCTGACAGAGAAATGAAGCAGCCAAAAAGTCAGAATTAGATTAGATGTTACGGAGAGGGATATTTGCCATGTCATAACCTAAGGATATAGTAGTCCCACATTGGAAAAGTACAGTTCTGGGTGACACAATGCAAGCACCCTGACAATCTGAAGAAAATACAGTAAATTCAAAACAATTAAGGACTTGGCAGGTCGAACTACTATCTGAAGTTAACAAAACCTCAACAAGTCTAAGCAACATTAGGAAACTCCAAGTAGCAGAAGGATATTCAAAAGATAGAAAATATTTGCAAGGGAAAGTGTTTAGGGATGGTTCAGGAAGGAGGAACAAGGTACAACAGGGTGAAACAAAGGAAAAATTCAGATTGCACGTGAGGAGAAACTTTCTGGTAATAAGGTTGTCTAGATTCTTAAATAGTCTTCTATAGCACATGGTGGGGTTTGCGCCACTGGAGTTTTTTGAAAGCAGACTACACACAGTGTCTGAGAATACTTTTGTACTGAATAACCAAGGACTGTAAAGAACAGGCTGGAGCATGCAAGACATCTTTTTTTTCCTCTGATCTATATTCTTTTGACACAGAGGCTTCTCTCCATTCACTCTCCTCTGTCGACTCACCTCTGGTCTTTTCCTGACAACAATGAATGGATTAAATTAGACTGAGACATAGCAGTTTTTAAACAACCAGCTCTCACTATGCTGGAAATATAGCTGGGCACTGCTGTTTTCCATGTAAGTGAAAAAATGTTACTGCAAGATCCCATGAATGGCAAGAACGGGTTTGGAGCCTCGTGCTGGAGACTGAAAGGCAACTTGGAAAGTATTTCCGGAGTGGCTCCTTGCAGCCTTCAATACTTGTATTAGTTTTCTGAAATTCTGAAGGAATCTTATGCTTTTTTTCCCCCTTCTGTGCATTTTTGGTGCTGAACTTTTTCCGGTTTTCCCACACTCCTGCCTGTCACAGAGCAGAAACCACAAAAATGCAGCAAAGTAAAGTCTGTCCAAGGAGCTGCAATTCCATCTCACAAGGATAAACATTTCCTCTGCCAAGAAGTGAGCACAGCACACCGGCATCTTCAAATACACATCCTTGCTGCCCAGCAGAAAAACCCACTGACATAGCTTGTCACCTGCACTAACATAAGCTACCCAACATAAAAGAAATCAGATAGTAAACCCACTAGCATATACCTGCCAGACCTGATATTCACATCTGCGTTTGCTGAGTTGACAGTCTACTAGCAACTTGTTTTCTTTTTAAATAGTTTTGGGGGATTAATTCAGTGTGCTATCTCTTAAGATAGCAAGAGTACAGGCAGGAAATACACAAGCTTCCCCGAAGCAGTTCTCTCCAAGCTCCTTAAATATGCCTTGCAGTTCCAGATTTGATCCACACACACTGAGTGCCCTAGCATCTTCATAAGGTGTCTTTCATCAGTAATCTTTTAGAAAACTTCTCTTTTTGAACAGGAAGCAAACAAAGAATCAGGAAATCTCACAGGAACCTGCTCTGAAAGCTTTACAACTCTTGTGGCTGTAGCGTAAGTATAAGGGAGGAAGCTGTGAATGCAATTTTTGCCCTTCAGTATTCAAGGATGAAACAAGTTTGAGGATATATGAGGAAAAACCCAATGAAGGATTAAGTCTAAAGCAGTTCTACCATTTAAGAGGAGATAAACAGAGAGCTGAGGAAGCTACCAAGAAAGGTAAAGCATAAGAATAAAACCCAGAAGTCTTGCTCACATTCTCTCATAATGCACAAAAGAGAAGACACACCAAGAAATGGAAAGGAAGGAAACTTACAATCAGTAAGCAGCATTTAATGGTGATTTTTCGGTTTGTTTTTTTTTTTTTTTGTATTTAAAGATAACACATGCCAAATACATCTACCTTAGAATGGAAAGTATTATGTAACTAAAAGCTTAGTAAAAGTTAAAAGAAGGATTTCTACAGATAATGAGGAAAGATATTGTTACACTAGGCACAATATAAACACTTTAAATTAAATAAACACTTGTGCTTGAAGGCGTTAAGTCAATCACTGTGTGTTAAATTTATAGGGAAACTTGGCCCAAGGGCAGATGAGCTTGTTAAGGATATTGAGTGGGGGTTTTTTTGGGGAGGGGGGTTGGCAACCTCTTCTGACCCACCAGATTCTAGCTCCAAAAGATTAAGCATGGAGGAAATGACTCAAGTGCCTAAACATGTATGTCTGGTACCATACTTGGTACTCTCAAGTTATTTAAGGCATCTGCATGGGACTAGCAGAAATAACACGAGATCTACAGAAGACTTGTGCTCATCTGGAGCAACAGCTGGAGGTCACCTGGAATAGCCCTGGGCATCTAAAATGTCACTAGCAATCTGTATTTAGGTAGCTGAATCCCACCCTGTATCAAATACTTCTCTGATTCTATCTGGCAGTTCCTATATCCTTATGTTTGTATGACGTTACAGTCTTACCTTTCCATTGTGAAACATGAAACTGCAACATAGTGCACACCTATTTCAGTACACACAGCTCAGGTTACTCTGAGATTTATCTTGGACAGCATAGCCAAGAAGATCTATGTCAGAATCACATGTAGACAGGTTCTTCTCCAATATTCCTTCTCGGGGGAACCAGAGCCAATTCCCTGTTGTGGATGGGAAGAGATCAAACTTACTTGGAAATCCTCTGGGCTGCAGCCTTTCTGACCACTGCCTGCCTGTTGTTTGCTGGAGGCTTTGGGACCAGATGAGAAGGCGTACTCTGCAACGGCATCACTTTGTGCAAACTGGCTGCCTTCTGGATACTAGAAGTGGCACTTGATGTCTTGCGGGCATCAGAGCCAGCTGGCATAGATATATGGCTGGTGCTGGATTGTGAGTAGTTGGCAAAGAGAGCCTGGTTAAAAAAAAAAAAGAAAACAAAAATACCATAGTAATTGATGATTACCTCTCTGAATATTGCTGAGAGTGCTGATGGAGGTGGGTGACATTTTTGTGAGGGATAATATCTGCCTTGTGAAGGCAACCCTAGGGCTCCAGTGACAGTCCCATGCACAAAAAGAAGAGTTAAGTGGTCAAGTCAGTGAAGTAGGTTTTAGAGCTGAATTTTACACCCTTGGAAGCTGGGACTAACTTCTACGAAGGCAGACAAGCTCATTACTGCCACAGAATGATACTATTCTGGGTTGAAACCCAAGAGGTCCTATCCTCAATCTAATCTTGCAGCAGGCTCCCATCCACAAAGAAGTAAATCTTTTATTGCTTCAACTGACTTCCTGCATTTCTCTTGCTAAATTATTCTTTGTGTGGGAGGTGGGATTGAGACAGTTCTAGGAAAGAAAAAGATTATGAGGAAGATGTTACAATGCCAGTTCTTCAATCTAACCCTGTAGGTGCTTGGAATAACAAAAAGGCTCTAGGGTACCTTCTCTGAAAAAGGGACTTTAGGTCAGCAGCTGACAAAAAGGAAATCCCCAGTAATACCAGGGAACAGAAAATATTTCTATTCCTATAGCAGGGGGGAGAGTAAGTATGTTGGAGATTTGTCACAGGGAGCAAAAGAACCTGCATGTCATGAGACAGTGGAGAACTGAGCAGTGGACTGGCAAAACAGGGAGTAGGGAACGGTTCCCTACGGGAGCTGTGCAAACTGCTCAGCTCTTCAGAGAGGAGCAACCTGCTGGGAGTTCTGCCTTGTCTTTCCTCGAAATCAGTCAGATTCCCAGGGCAAAGAGGCAATACCATAACCACGTAGTTTGGCAACTAGAGGTCAGGGATAGGAGATGAGGGGAATAGCTGAGCACTCGCCAGTCACCTCAGCGTGACCCTGGGAGCAGTGCCCTTCGCTGCGTTTGTCCTCAGTTTCTCCTCTGGTGAAAAACACACAAAGCCAGAGTGAGTGGGCTCCAGGCTCCAGAGCAAACCACAGTCTGAGGGCTGGCTGAGTCTCAGCACACAGACAGGAAAAGCCCCTCTCCCCCGCAATTCTCTGGCAAATGGCAGGGCAGTGGTGTGTGGGAAGGCGTTTCTGACAGGCAGAGCTCTAGGGAGAAAAGGAAGTGCAGGAGCCAAAACAGGCCTGTTTCCTAACTAGACCTCACTGACGAGATGCCCTTGAGCTCCCAATCCTTCTTAACCTCTCCCTTCCCTGAAGTTCTACCTTGATTGCAGCTTTCAGATTTTGAATAAGTAGCTGGTACAAGTGCAGAAGTCTGGAAAATAGCAGTCACACCCCAACTCCCCCCAGCAAAACAAACTAAAATGGAACTTGGTTTAGTCTCTTGCATCTGAGTCTGACACATCATGGGGTTGGGATGGAGACCACCAAGTCACTGCACCCCCTTCTTATTCAGGGTGACATTTCATTGTGCTCTGTTTGATATTATGCATATTTCCTGTAAGTTCCTTTTGTTATTAAAACCGCTAGGATCCTGGAGTCCACAAAGCATACAGTCTTAACCCCTTCCCTGTGTTAACATGCATTGGCAAAGAGGTCCATGACTCTGAAGAAACAACAAGCACGGATGCTCTAACAATGTCTGATCAGCAAAAGCTGGGCTGAGACCTGCCTAAAGAAAGGTCATGGATGTTTTTCTTGGGGGTAACAGTCTTCCAAAAAGGCCTTTGTTTCCATGCTGTGCTGAGATTTTGGCTGCTTTCCAGGCAAAGATGGGGAGACTGGAAGCTGACACAGACCATGGCTTCTGGATTCAGCTACAAAGCGTACTGCCCTGCTGTGAACCCCATGGGGACAGGACAGGAAACCAGGAGAAGCTACTGTGCAAATAAAGAGGGCAGCTGGGAGAACAGAGCCTGACCACACAAAGGAAGGGCTGGGAAGAGATTTTAGCACATCCAAAAAGTAGGAGACAGACCTCATCACTCAGGATTCTGAAGGTTCAGGGTCTAGGGAGAGCAGAAGCCTAGACAAACCCTGACAGAGGCAGTCTTGAAGCAGGTAGCACCCTACAACTTTTGCTGCTGCAAGTAAAAAAAAAAACAAAAAAAACAAACTTTGAATCGTGCTACCAGTCTGGCAGATTTAACTCAGTGTCGAGGAGACATTTGCTTCCCTGACAAGTTCTTAGGGCTACAAATCTGAAAAACACTTAGAACACTATGAGACTTTTTAGCTAAAAATCATGTAAAGTATTAGAGAGTTAATTCTCTTGCATAATTCTCTGGGAGGTAGGATAGCATTAACCCTGTCTTGCACATAAAGAATGTTAGCACTGACAGAGGAAGTGATTTACCTGAAGCCACAGACTGAAGCAATATGAAAAGCTAGGTTAAGAGCTCAGAGAAGATCCTGACTCCCAATCCCATATTTGCTTCATTAGATCACCCCTCTCCTTACTTCCACATCTACGCATGAACACCATACACAAAGCGTTATCCATGCAAAAATAATAGGTTTTAATTAGAAAATCTCAACATGTACAGCTTATCAGTAAGGATGATGCACATCTAAGCGTATTAGCCAGTAGCAGCTGAGCTTAGGCTGCTCATGATTAAAACCAGGGAGGTACTGTTGTACTTTGAAGAAAAGCAGATATATTAATGATCTTAAAAAATAGAAAGAATGTTCCTGGCACTTACTGTCCCTGTATCTAACACCCATCCCTTCCACAGTAATGGAACAAATGTTGCAAGCAAAAACATGTTCATTCTGTGACCAGAGGAGGTAATGAAGCTCATTTCCTGTGAATCTGTCTTGGAGCTGAATCTTACAGTATCTAATACAAAGCATGCCCCAAATTATGCCTCTGTTCATGGGTTTGGGGCGTTTTTGTGTTGATTTTCTGCTGTCTAATTAGGACTGGCCTCATGCTGCAGCCTTTGCCTCAATGGGAACAGTAGCCGAATCCCCCTTACAGATATATAGCTCTTTATTTTCATGAAATTTATATGAAACATAGCTTTGAGATTTCTATCCCATAGTAATTCAGTTTAAATTGATCAGCAAGTCTGAAAACGATGAGAGACTGAGCAGCGTATGTGAACAGACAGATGAACATACACATGTATTGCATGAGGATCTGTGCAGCTAGTTCCAAATCTCTAGGTGCTGTAAACTGAGATGTTTACAGGCAATAAACAATGATGAGGATTTAAGTTAAAAAAAAGAAAAAACCCAAACCCAACGAAATAAACCCCGCCATTTTTAGACAAGCAACTGCAATTGCAAAAATACAGAGAATTAAAGGCTTGGAAGACCGTTGGAGTCATGTAAATTGTTTAGCAGAGATTCTTCTGAACACACATGAATGCATTTAGTTAAAACAGCTTGGATGCAACAATCAGTTGAGTTGAAAATTCACAAAGTGGAGATAAAGAACAGGTTCAAAATGTATCATTAACTGTCATAGTGTTAAACTGCAGTAATAGGAGCATTTTGGGGTCATCAAGAAATTTAAAGAAGAGGAAATCTGTGGTATGCACAGATTGTCCTGAAGCATGTGTTCCTTGGTAAATTCTTCAGAACGAGACTAAAATATACTTTAGTAAGGTGACTGGATGCCTTCTCTTTTGTCCCCCTCTTGTACAGGGAGCTCTCTAGGGCAAGGATTGGGCCATACCATTGTATTGGAAAGATACTTAATACATCTGGGCGTTACCATAATTCTAATAATAGTGACAGGATAAGAAACATGGGGACAAAATTTCAGCTGGTATAAATCATCACAAACTACTGCTTTCAGAACAGTTGTTCTGCTTTACTTAGACTGAGACTTTGACTCATCAGTATCACAAGACTCAACCAGGAAAAATGGCAGTTAGCTAATTTAGTGGGAAAACAATCTGAGGGAGAAAGCTGCAAAACAAGAATGAACAAGAGACTAAAGAGGAAGAGAGACTGCAAATCTGACAGCAGTCCAATCTATAATAGTTTAGAAAACAGTTTAATGATATTTAAAGCTGCATTCAAAGAGTCCCTGTATCCTCAGGCAGGAATAGCGTAGTTCTAGGAATACTGCGAATATTAATCTGAATACTCAACACTCCCAGTCAGATCTAAATAAACTGTAGGGAATTCAGAAGAGAGTCACATACATTAAAAGAAAAAATTTTGCTGAACTTCATAAAGTCAGGAATATCTTGAGAACATACCATTTTTAAAGGACTGAGAATTAATTAAGATTAACCTAGCCCAATGTTTTATAGCATAAAATCTACTTAAACTTCTGATTGCAAATGTGATCATAACTGACCACACAACTCATTAACATGATTTATGTCTTGTTTACCATGAGCTTTTTTGATATAAGCAGGACTGATGGGGATCATTCCACTATACGACTGTGCTTTTCTTGTTTTAATTTAGCTTTTTCCCCTTGTGAAATGTTTGGCATAAAATTCTAAACCCAGTAGATGCTAAGCTAAGCAGACAGAACATAGCCACACAGAAAAGGAGGAACCTCCCTAACAGCTACTGGCATCTTTCCAGTACAGGAAACAATTAGAGAATAAACAATGATGGTATATTAACTGCCTTGCCAACTGCAGCAGTGATACTAACATCCAGGTCATAATGTCTCACATGAAGACTCCTTTAAACATTAAAAATACTGCTATAAGCCTGTTTTCCTTGTGTTTTGGTTTTATTTTGTAATTCTTGTTCCTTGATTTTGTTGATATCGGATTTAAGCTTCTTGTCTCCAGTTTCAAACTTTTCCCCATTCTATTTTTTCCTCTTTTCTCAGGCTCTGTATTGTCTCTGTTCCTGGGCCCTATCTATTTGTTTGTTAGATGCTCATCCAGGCAGTTTGGTGTTTTTCTTTTTGTCCAGGGAATGAAGTACCTATTCTGGCATCAAAGATCTATTTACACCACACTACACTGCGTGAACTAACTTCCACATACAATGAATGAAAATTGGTTATTATTCTTTTTCCTCCACCTAGACAGTATTTGCTACTCTCTAAATTGTTAAATGCCTGGAGGAGAAATCATCATTCTTAAGCATCTGGAAAGTGCTCAAACAAGAGTGGGTGCTCCCACAGAGAAGTATGCAATAAGCCTTCATGATAAGATACATCCACAGCATGGCAGGTGGGGGTATTCTTATTACACAAATACTTGATTAGGTACTTCCATGCTTTCCAACACATCCATCTCATCTCCAACATATCAAACTGGTTAATGTACAGGCAGAAGTATTTGCCTCAGTTATTAATCATGGTGCTTGTTACTTGTTCACATGCTATCCATATACATATGACTAGTCCATTTGTCACAAAGAGAAGACTGGCATCTAGTCACATCATATGGTCACACCATACTCAGGGTGTGCCTTGAGATATATTAATAAATGCACTTCAACTACTGACAAATGACTAGCCTGCCTTCCAGCCATAACAAGAACTTGAACAATCAGATGAAACAGGCTTTGAGATATCCTGCATGCATTCTCCAAAGCAGAGAGATCATTACACTCTTT
>NW_009648876.1:9919436-9929375 GCF_000708025.1 Charadrius vociferus | reverse complement strand
GGAAAGAGCAGGCAGCTGGAGATGGGTGGCTGAGGTGACACTGACTAGGAAATGTGATAAAGCCATGCAGGCTAGGATAAGCTACATCAACTGTGGGGAAAAAGAGAGGAAAAATGATGGCCAGCAGGAAAAGGTGGGATGGAAGTCAAAGTAGCATGAGTGGGAAGGAGATGTAGGGCAGGGTGTGTAAAAGCAGTAGAAGAGAGAAGGCAAACCTTGAGACGGCTGAGTCAAAGGACTGAAGTCTGAGAAGTTAACTAGCAGAAGGAAGAGGTTAGTGACAGGAAACTACAGAGGGAGCAGGGGATAGACAGATGAAGATGAGGGTAGTGCAGTAACTGCAAGAGGCATCAGAGGATCTGTGCAACTGTGACTGGAAGGGGAGGTCTGGCTGACTCCATACAATGTCTCGTGGCAGAGGAAGTGTCCAAGAGACAATCATTTTATTAAGATGTGGGTTTTACTGCAGAAAGTCTGAAAGCCCCTATGTTCAGCAAATACCTTTCTTCATTAATGGCAATTTCAGTGCAGCCTGAGCCCTGCGGCACGGCAATGGCCTCAATACTGCAACTCCAAACTGCTTGGCTGAGACGGAGAAGGGAGGGAGAGAAAGGAGGGGGACGATGAGGGGGTGAGAGGATGTTTAACAAAGAATCACTTTAACAGAAACTCCTGAGTAATGGCTCTGTCCCAGGCCAAGAATAACATCAGCTCAACGCCAGCAATTAGAAGAGGGCTCAGCCAGGCCCCATGGCCAGCTCCAGCCTCCTCACAGGCACAAGCCATCTTACAGCCTTTTCCTGAGCTCATGAGCAGCCACAGCTGCCCACCCAGAGCCCCTTGGATGGAGATGAAAAGACGACCTTCTGCTCAGAGGGGGAGCAAGAAGACTGTAGGTGAGGGAATGTGAGGATGGAAACTGCATGGCTAAGTGAGGACCTTGAAATGATTGCAAGGAGCAAAGGCAGAAAAGCCTCTCCTTCAAGGTACCCCCAGAAAAGAATGAGGGCAATTTGCCCATAACCTATTCTCAAGGATCCCGACTAGTGACTCATTTGCTTCACAGGAGGGAGAGTGGGTGTTCAGACCTCCACATATTAGCTCTGTTCATGGTTTTGCTGGAGTCCAGTCCTGCTAGTCTCCCCAGCAAATAGCTCCTTCCAAATGGAGACCAATCTCTTCTGAGTTAAAGTTTGCTCACCCAGAAACTTCCTTCCCTTTAGCAGGGAAGCCTTTTGGACATCGCTCACAGACCAACAAATGCACCTCTCTCTCCATAATAACAAAGAAAGGTAATGAGTGCATCAATGAACTCTTGCAACCTTGGAAGGTAATCCAGGCAGGATGGAAATACTGTTCCAGACACGGTGGTCCACCCTTGGCATCTAGGTGTCATCCAGAACATCAGTAATACAAACCCTTTTTCATATTTCCTCTAGCTGTTGGACACCTAGCCCATCTTTTCTCCTTGCAATTGTAGCAAGGGAGTCATGTATTTGTCAGACAGTTCCATGCAAAGCAGTGAAAGGAGATCTTAAATATGGCAATTACAAAACGTGTAGGAGGCCTGGAGAAAGTTTTCAGGGTTGCGGAAAAAAACTTGCATGTGACATCAGGGCCAGTGGCCATGCCTCCTGCACAGTGAAGGCTCTTAAAAGAAATGAATACATTTCTTCAAAAGAATGAAGATTCTCCTGATTTTTTTAGTCCCCTTAACATACTGCTCTTTTGATAACTGCATCATATAAGAAAATAACCAGGAGAATTTAGTCAACATGAAGCCTTGATGGGGTCTGTTTGCCACAGAGGACACAGTTGCCAACACAATTTCAAGACACTATGTTTAGAAACATTGAAATACAACAGCAACCCAGCCTGAAGCACTACCCAAGAAGAACTCAACTCAAAGTAGGAACATATGATCAGTGATGAAATTAAGTGACAAAGAACTGTGGAGACCGTAGACAGTTCTAAGGCTGTCTGAGGCACTATAAGGGGATGCCCTGAACTGGTGAAGAAAAGCAAGCAGCAGTATGCCAGTAGCCAAATAGAGGAGGATGCCAGTGCAGTGGAAGAAGCCATTGGGAACTACAGTATCAAAATGCTATCAAAATCACTTCAGGTAATATCAGTTTTGTTGCAACCCACTTGAAGAGCTACTTCCTTCACAAAAGCTGCGCCATATGAACTAAGTTGGTTCTGTACATCTAAGACTCAGTCAGCACTGCTACATCCCAGGCAAGATTTTTTCTTATTTACCTGGTGTCGAGCTTGGCTTTGCTCCAACAGCTGTTGCGACTGAAGTTTCTGCTGCTGAAGTTGCTGCACAGCAAAATGGACCTGACAGTTGGGATGTACCAGCAGATTCTGTGTCACCTTGTTGAAGACACCGTTCTCCATCTCTCCTTCCCAGGCAAAACGATGATTCTCTGGAGCTCTGAGAAAAGAAAAGCCATCACGCTTTCACCACTCTGCATAAAAGGACTCCTGCTTACAAGACACTGCTGCTTCCTAAAAATCACTTAATACTTAGCCAGCTATGAATTTGTATTAAGCAGCTCCAACAAGCACAAAACCTGCTAGAGGTGCCATGAGCCAACTGCCATCTTGCTAAGGAGTTTCTGGAATTCCAGACTGGGACTATATTACTAGCTGTAACACCATGCTTGAGGAGAACAAAGGAAAAGAGAAGGGAAAAGTCTGAACTGGAGGATGTCTGTGGCTGATTAGCATTGAAGAGAGGCAGAGTTGCAGCAGGAAGAGCTAAGGATTCCCATCACTAATGAGATAATTATTTATTTGGATTTGTAGAGATTTTGTTAATACACTAACACAAGGCTTACACCAAGCACACACACGCCGCAGTGAGAGTGGAATAGCAGATAGACATGCAGTACAATATCCACAGGGAGGACAAAGGACTGGTAGGGTGAGGTTGCAACTAGGGCACATATTGACTCCATACAGTTACAACCCAAAGGACCCAAGGGGACTGAAGATAGGCTCATTTCTTTTATCATCAGAATAATGCAAGCTTTTCCCAGAGGAGAAAAGGCTTCCTGCAAAGAGGCAGGAGCTCTTACAACCCAGGCTTATACAGCGGGAGTTCAGCTGTGGCCTGCAACATGATAAGTACCAACAGAAGCTCACTAGCTTGCTTTGAAGTTTTTATGCCTCAGTGAGAGACTTCTACACAAGGCCGGGGGGCTTTGCAGAGAGCAGGTGGCAGACTGACAGGACCACAAGGTGTCCTGAAGAGGCTACAATGGCCCAGCAACTCACACAGCCTGTGCTCACAAGACAGGATGCCATATGACCCACTGAATCCTGACACTCTGGCTAATAAAACCTTCAGTCTTCAATGCCTGAGCTTCCCATGTTTCTGCTGATCTCTGTCACGTTTCTCACAGCCACTCTTTGCAAGTATTTCCTTTGATTCCCAGGGCAGACTTCATTTGTACTTCCTATGCATGTCATAAGTAACTAGGATGTAAAAGATACTTGGTGTCTTCTACATTTCATGCCATGATTCAGAGCGTAGGTCATGGTTTTGGCAATATCCCTGCTTCAGGATCCTATCAAAACTTATGACCTAGACTCTTTGAACATGTCACAGCTTCCCTTGAATGTGTTGCACCTTTCCCCACAAGCTTCATCATCACAGTAAAACCTTAAAATACTCAGAAGGATGTTTCAAACAAGACCAGAAGCAACTGCCAGCCCTAGGCACTCTCCCTCAAAAATAAACTAACACACCCATTTCAAAGCAAATTGAGCACAAGGACTCTAAACACTAAAGGGTCACTCTCCATAATCAGCCCCTCAGCAACAGAGAGCAAGGCAACCCAGTGGAAAAGGAGTTCAGCTGCCAGCATCTCCACCCTGTGTCCTCTGGGCTTCCTCTTGCTTGGAGCACCACTACCACTTTTGCTCTTATGGGCCATTAGCTGTAGGTAGCCTTCTCTAGACTTCTCTGTTCAAGGGATCCCACCCATGCTTCCTCAGTCCTTTGCTTCCATTGTACCTTAGTGCAACGCTGGGTAAATTATTCTCACTCCATACTCCCTTTTGCTACAAGATTTTCAGTCTTTCAGTTCTTTTCCTTTCACCAGTGCTTGGAAAAGTGATTGCTGCAACGTTGCTGGCAGTACGCGGGCCTTGAATCCCAAGTTGTATAGGTCCCAATCTGGCTTTGTGGTTAACTTTGGGAGAGCTGCTTCCCTTTTCTGAACCTGCCTTCCCTCTTCTGCCTCAGTAATAGGGTCATGATACTCTACTATTGTGGCATTACCTGCAGTTGCTCTGCTCCGGATCCATGGATATATGTGTGCTGCTGGCCTCCCAGCACTGTCCCCAGCTGGGCACAGGAGACCACAAAAAGCTTAACTCAAAGGAGGACACATGAAGGTACAAGGAATCTTTGAAATGAGCCACAGCACTCTCCTCTCCAATCCCACTAGCTCACCACATGGGTTATCAGCAAGTTGCTGTCACCTGGACTCAACTCCCATCCCAAGGGTAATATCTGCTCCTTTCACTGCCTAGACACAGACTCCACCATCTATTCTGATGTTAGAGCTCATTGGACTTTTTCCTTGTGTGAAGCAGCTGGAGCTGGAGTCTGTTACCCCCCAGCAAGGTCAGTTGACTGTTGAAAAGCACAAAGGACTCTGCTGGGACTGGGATACATCCAGACAGCTGGAGGTTACTGCAGATCAGTCCCCGAAACAAACATCAACTGCACTAGATAGAAAGCTGAAGAGCATTCAGGAGCTCTGTCAAAGTCATGTTAGTGCTCAGTAAACAGCCCGATTAATTCCTTATCAGTACTACTGAAAGACTGTGATCTTCAATACCTCTGTTTTGAACTAAACAATTGTATTTGTCCATTTGCCTAGAGTAACTTTTTCACGCCAGGAATTTCTCAACTGAGAAATTTGGTAAGTTCATTCAAAATGCTCCTAAATAAAATAACCAACATAGGATAAAGGGGGTTACCTCTCACACATTTCGTAACTAGTTAACACACATGAAATCAGAGCTAGAATAAACGGACAGTTTCCACAATGGAAGGAGATTACCACTGGGGTCCCACAAGAATCTGTGCTGCGGTCTCTGCTGTTCAAAACAATTATAAGTGATCTGGGTAAAAAAAAAAAACAAACCTGAAATAAAAAAGTTTGCTGCTGAAAAACTGAAAGTGACCGAGAAGTGTGGAAAAAGCCACATTGCTGAATGAGCAGACATTAAATTGGTAGATGACATTCAATTTAATAACTACAAAGTCATGTACCCAGGGAAACACAATCCCAGCTTTATGCAGTGATGGACGTTGATCTAATTATTTCTATTCAGGAATGAGACCTTATAGCTACAGCTATAAT
Source organism: Charadrius vociferus (assembly GCF_000708025.1). Lineage (NCBI taxonomy): Eukaryota > Metazoa > Chordata > Aves > Charadriiformes > Charadriidae > Charadrius > Charadrius vociferus. The sequence goes on along the minus strand of NW_009648876.1, from coordinate 9,923,991 downwards.
AGATTATTCTACGAAAACATCACTAAAATACTCTCAAAAAGCAAACTCGGTGTTAGGAATTATTAGGAAAGGCACAGGGAACAAAACCAAGAACACTACTATTCTACCATATAAACCAAAATGGCATCCATCTCTTGCATGCTGAGGATAGTTCTAACCCCTGTCCCTTCTCCCTTCTCAAAAAAGCATACAGTAGAACTGAAAAAAAGTACAAAGAAATGCTGTAGAGATGATCAAAGGTATGGAACAGCTTATATATTGAGGAATGACTAAATAAATAAGGACTCTTCAGCTTGGAAAAAGGATAACAAAGGAAATATGAAAAATATCTATAAAGTCATGAGCTTCAGGTAGAGGGAGAATAGAGAACAACTACTTCTTAGGATACAAGACACAGGAAAAAAAGTGAAGTCATCAGGTGGGCAGTTCAAAAAAACAAAAGGAACTGGTTTCTTTTCCATAACACATAATTTAACTGTGGATACCTTCTTACTAGGGATGCTAAGGGCACCAAAAGTTTACAGGGGTTCAAAAATTATTAGACAAACCACAGAAGCAAGAGCCACTAACACTCTTTATATACAAAGATACCATCTCCTGGCCAGAAAATCATCTATTACTGAGCCCCAGAGAGTACCGGGGAAGTATCACATTACCTAATGCTCTTCCCACATAATCTTCCATGGGCCACTGTCTGAGCAGGACGTAGAACTAGATAGTCCATCTGGTCTGCGAAAATGCAACCTGTTTTGTTTATGTATCAGGAGTCTGAAACTAAACCTGTCTCAGGCCTCAGTCAGAAGTTAGAGAATTCAATCAAGCACTCTTAAAGGTATTCATGCAAGTTATATGAATAATTCTAGACACAAATGTCTGTTTCAACTTCTTTCATATCTACCTCCAGCACAGAACCTTGCAATGCATAAAATTTATCCTTTGATCCAAAAGAATGCTTGGGAAGCTAAAGATTGAGTGATTTGTTCTAAAACATAAAAGTCACGATGAAATGGAAGAGATAAAACTGATGTAAAAGAAAACTCCACTAGAGCTTGACCTGCTGATAGCTGAGCCGGCTTTGTGCCAGAGATGATGTACAGTGACTGCAGTCTGTAGTACTGTGAGGGCCACTAAATGAATGGCAAAACTTTAGTATTGTTTCCTTGATCCTCATTTCTTTTGTTTTGAGATATGTGGCAGAAGATTAACTATTATGGAAAAACAAATACTGAGGACTGATGGTCCAATTTTTAAATATGCACTGGGATTGCTGCCTTGCTCCAACCTTTGTCCACTTCAATGAACTCTCAAATGTTTTCATTTGGTTTCTAACCTATTTTAATCCACTTTTTCGGTTTTAACCAATATATGATCTATAGTCCCCAAAGATTCTTTAGGATATAACATTGCCCAGATAAGCTTGGTTTAAACTACCCAGGAAAAAACTGTTGAAACCATGTTAGTAAATCTTTAGGAAGAACTAAACTTAAAGAAAAAATATACAAAACCACAAAAATTTTGGCTCACATTTTCTTGCAGCATAGACAGTCTTGTACACAACTCCCTGCAGTTCCAATACCTTCTCTCCACATGATGCAGCACAACAGCACTTACTTTTCTTCTAGATACTATATTGAAAACACTACCAATTTTTCCTCTCATGGCCTGCAGAACCCTTCTGGATTGAATATGCTTCTGTTAGCTTCCATGGATTTTGCTCCTTTATACGTGGAAATCAATGTAAGTTCATTACACATAACTTCAACATATTATAATGTAAGCGTTAAATATTTAACAACGGAAAGCCTGCGTATTTGCAAGTCTTAGGATCACTTTGTTGGAGAGACTTTTCATCTGCAGCTTTGGAAAGTCCCCACAGAACATGTTACAAGTTGCCAATATTATTATCCAAAGCAAAGCTTGCCCTGGTACAGGAGAACAGGGCTTAGGATCTGAGTCTCAATATGCTGCTGCCAGAGACATGCTCCAGCTCTCAGTCTGTTTGCCACGTTCACAGGAATGCATCATGGTGCAGCTCCTATTCTCACTCTGTCTGTCAGATGATTTATCGAAGCGTCACAGCACCTTTGCACCCTTCCTGAAGTTAGCTCTTCTGCTTAAAGAATTCTACAAGCTCAGCACAGTAATCAAGGCTGGAAAAAAGCTGTAGAGGACCTCACACCTTAACAGATACTATAGAGTTCACATGGTAGAGAGACTATATAAATACCCTAAACTGAAGGAAAAGCTTTTTCATAACTCACACGGTTTTAGGTAAAGCCAAAAATAACCAGAAAAAACCCCACATCCCCAATGGAAACAAGCATTGTACAGTCAGTACTTAGACCTGCTTGTTTTCAATTCAGGATTATTGTTTGAACACTACAATTGACCGAATATTCATTTGCTCACATATACAGATGACAGATATAGGCATAGATGCACACACAGGCAAATGGGAAATAGAAATTCCTGCCTGTGCCACCAGAAGATATTGGGTTTCGTTCTGTCAGCCAGGCTGGTTGTGAGCAATCTTCTCACAGCTTGCTCAGGATTATTTATGAGTTGCTTAGTTTAGAGACCTGGCCAGGATTCAGACCTTCACTATGTACAGGAAATCTCAGCCTTGGCATTATGGCCCATCCTTTGTAACCAAGATTCTGTCCTTCCAGCAGCTCTTAGGGCTACTCAGTATTTTTGGCAAGAAACCCACTTTGTTCCTCTCTTTCAACTGTAGTTTTCATAAAGCCTGGGCCAGAATTCCCTCTTCCTCTTCCGTGACAGCATAAGACCTCTCTGTTGCAGATTTTTTGCATCACAAAAGATACAGGTTTGCTTTAGAGATCAGTTTCAACAGATCTCCATGCTATTATGATCACAACCCAGCTCAAAAGTGCAAGAACACCATGCACTCATCTCCAGGTTTTCTGGTTCCAAATTCCCTTTCTGCTCTAGTTCTGTTTTCTAATTCATTAGTTCTTTTCCAATATAAGCCCCCCTTATGTAATCAACTGCTTACACCTGTACTAGAAACTAATGCTAGTGTACTAGAATAATTCCCTTTCTGCTCTAGTTCTGTTTTCTAATTCATTAGTTCTTTTCCAATATAAGCCCCCCTTATGTAATCAACTGCTTACACCTGTACTAGAAACTAATGCTAGTGTACTAGAATATTAAATACTGATAAACTAAAATAATAAATTTGCTCATTGACTACAGAAAAAAGTCTCAACGAAATCCAGCCTCCATGCAGAAGGAGACCAGACCACAGAACGCCACTCACTGAGAATTTTGTAGTTATGAAGAGGTATCTGACATACAGCAAGTCCACACTAAAAGACTGATACTGGTAAATGCTAATGATAGCCTACACTTCTAGCATCCACCATTCTTAAGTAACTAATTCAAACATCTGTCAAAGCAGGGTCTACTACAATACAACCACTGCTGGGATGAGTAATACTGGACAATAAAAGACAACAGCAGAGGACAGGGCAAAGAAAAGTCTTTACTAAAGTGAAATTATGAGGAAATAACCAGGGGAGGGGAGGGCAATGCAGGAGTACAAGGGATTCAGAATATAATTTCTTAACGCATGATTTGTATATAAATTGGGTTTAAAGCTTCCAGTGATCCCAGAAAACATTTAAGGATTTTTAAGTATCATAAATATTACACACAGGGCTTTCATTTATATTTCAACTGAAGCCTTCTTCCCATGGCACAGCTGGGAACTTGTTTGACACCACCTTCTGTATGGCAGGCAACAATACCAATTCATGAAGGATACTGGTGTTCCCCATATATCACTTACCTAGCAGGCACTTCTGAAACATTTGAAGAGTGCCTACATCCCACTGAAAGGCAATGCAAACTAGGCTCAAATTACTTGTGAAAATGAAGCTTCAGCATTCCTGAAGGATATTCCTCTATGTTTAATCCCGCTTAGTTTGTGAGAACTGATAGGATCACAGCGGGAGTCAGTATAGCTGGAGGTCTAGCAAACTGAGAAAAGAATTATCCTCCTTTTAAATGAGGAAACAAGCTGACAATAAAAGTATTTTGCATCCTTTCCTGTAAAGGCTTGAGCTAAGGATGAACAAGGGCTATTGCTGGCAATAAGGGAACCCAGTGCATTTACAAATCGGTGCTCCCACCTTGCCATGGAATGCAAGACAATCTTGGGCAGCAGTTTCTTTCCCACAGGGCATTCAGGTAGTATGACAAGTCCAGAGAGCTTTCAGTACAAAGCCTTGGTGGGCACCAGCTGCTAGAAAGTAGTTGGCATAGTAACTAATGATTCTGTCTAGTGTGGCAGCTCCCAGCATCCTGCTGACTTGTGTTCAGGCACTCAGAAAAACACAGAACATTTTCTTTGGCACACTATGTGCTTCTTCCATCCCTAACAATAGGCCCTAGATTGGGGCTGGCTATGGAGCAATGATAAACATAGTGGGACAAAGCCCAGGACACTGGGGGCCTGGCTGGGATGCAGGACTGTCGGGCCTCTCACAGCGCTGCTTGCCTCAAGGCCTTTCTTTGTCTTTTCTCCCTCTTT
>NW_009648876.1:9819137-9919324 GCF_000708025.1 Charadrius vociferus | reverse complement strand
TCTTTCCCTCCCCTCAGCTTCAAAAGTAATAAATTAAACATTGAAAAATGGAGCAACAAGTCTTTGAGAATGGTTTGCTCCTGGCCTCTGCTGTTATCAGGAGCGCCTACGAAAGAGTGACTTTGGTGCAGTTTAATGAGCAAGAGTCTGCATTTCAGCACAGTCTTTAGCTCTGATCGCTAGAATATGCAAGTCCCTAAAACATGCAGCAGCAGTGATGTTACAATGGTAAAGAAAAAAAGCTCTGCAGAAAACTAGAGGTGAACAAAGCATTTTTATGTTCCTAAAAGAGCTCTGCCTGGGACTTTGGAGATCTTCTGAGGCACAAGGAGCTGTCCAGAACTCACCACCGTGCAGGTACCTGGAGAGAGGGAAGGGGCAGGAAGCAGCTGGCCTGTATAAAATGAGGATGCCATCACCTGGCCTACAATCTGGCTTTTGAGCTCTGTAAGAGAAGCCAAGGAAAAGCTTTTAAAGTTAATGAGCAGCCTGTCAAGGCTGCATTGGCACAATAAACATGTGGAGCTGCATTTTGGTTTCAAGTCCAGTTCAAAATGACAAATACAATCTTCCATGGTGAAGGTGTTGCAGAGATGTAGGAGAGTTTCTGTCCCAGACCATTAATCAAACTTTCCCTTCTTAGTGATGAGGCACAGATGCAGCATCTTGTAATAGTTTCAGCCTTCGTTCTCCAACTCCCCACTTTCCCAGCAGCTAAGCTACTTTTACCTACAAAAGAGGCTCTTACAATCAGTACCTTTGTGCCATGAGACAACAGAAAATGTACAAGGTCCATGTGAAAAGCCTTGAGACTGAATTGGTTTAGGCAAAGAACATGAAAAAAGTTCTGTGGATTTAACTACAATTTCCAGATCCATTCACAGGTTAACTGTAATAGCTACCAGAGGCACAATTCAAGCAACCCAGGACATTTTAATGTGCATAATTACTAGCAAATGTCAGGAGTCCCCCTCTGTTATTCTCACAATTCCCCCTTTCAACTGAGAGTTGATGTTGTTACAAGAATTTTATTTAAAAACAAAGATGTGAGCAAAAGCATCCAACTCATCTCTTGTGGTGCAGGATTAGTGCATGTTTCAATGGCTGGAGGAGTCCCTGTGTCATGCTCTTAGCTGCACAACTCCACAGGCAGGTACACATTCAGTGTCAATTTTTCCTGAGATTCCCAATTAAACTCATTTTCTTTGGTTTATTGCATGGCCTTCCTCTTATTTCAGGTCTAGACCTTCACTACTAGAGCTATGCCTCCTTCAAGGTTAGCCAGCCTTGGCACACTTAACTCAGTTCATCTTTTTCCTCAACTCAATCCCTTCTGGCCTTTGATTATATATTGCTTTTCTCTGAACTTTTTCCACTTTATCAGTATTTGGAACTAGGCAAGAGCTCAAAACTGAGCGCATTATTCCAGATGTACATGCACAATAGCTATACAGAGAAAGCCCACTGCCTTCTTGCTCCCTCACTTTATTTACAAGTACTATCAAAGTTCATGGGCTTCCTTCTTTTCTGGTATATGCTGCTGTATAATTTATTTCCTGCTCCCTGGCTTCTGAAAATTATTCCTGTTATTTCCTTGCCATTGAGAAACCTGGGGTTTGAAGCAAAAATATTTTCTTATAACAAAGGCAGTATAGTGCCAACTCAATTCTGCCGCAGATCAGGAATTGAATGCATTTTATATCCTGGGTCTCCATATAGAGGCAAGGTTATGAACGTAGCAGGTTAGAAATGAGGTGCATCAAAACAGCCTTGTGAAAGTCTAGCGGGGAAGGGCAAGGTGAGATTATGGAGCATTAGAAAACCTCTGCAGGAAGACCTAATCTACCTCATCTGTTCCTGGATTTAGCTGGCATTATCAATCTCTTTCAGGACCACTGAACTTGCCAGTCTCAGCAAATGAAGTGAAATCTTTACCCTTCAGTGGAGCCAATTTTTGTTGGGTTCCTAGTAGCATCCTTGGCTCCATGCCAGCTACAAAATACTGACAGTCTCTCTGATCCGGGGAATACTTGGCAGGTAAACAACACTTTTTTCTTTACACGTGGCAGCTTTGAAATCCACTAGTAGAAAGGCTAAATCAAGAAGAAAACCAACAGCTAGCTGGCTGCAAAGTTCAGTACCTTCACCCTATTGTGGCTCATCAGGTCATTGGAGAAGCAATGAAGGCAACTGAGCATATCTCCTCCATGTGATCTTGATTAACAAAATCACATAGCCTTTCTACCTTCAATTCGTGCAAACATGGGGTGAGCTTTACTCAGTGGAAGGCAGTTCTGGCTTCATGTTTCCTGCACATACTTCCATACCTGCAAACACAGTCCAAGCCTGCAAAAATATTTTAACAGCAAGACATACCTACAATAAGACTAACACAGAAACCTGGTATCACTTTGCTCTCATAAGGAAGTCTAGGGGAAGATTACCTGCTTAAATCTGACCTGCAATTGCCAGAACTGTGGTGTGTCATTCCCCTCCCAGTTTTAAAAATATTAATTAATGAAGTTCAGACACAGCAGGCAGACTCTGAGTGAAATTACCTCACTGTACTGTCTAGCTTTGCTTTGATTAAGATAACATGTTGTCTAAGTTTGACTTAACTACCATCTTAAATTTGATTACTTGTCCTAGTCCAGACAGAGTTTCTGGGGTGAATATACACAGCCACAGAATTAAAAGTAACAGAAACTTAGATGCAATACTGCACCACTTACAGAGATGGAAAAGGACGCTGCAGAGGATCCACTGCATGGATCAAGTGGGTCAACACAAAACATGACTCGTACCAACATTCTTCTACTTTTATTCTACCAGTGTAGGCAAGCCTGTTGAAAACCAAACTAGAAAAGACTGATGGGCTCTATTTATTCCTAGCCATATATTTTTTTCATGCTTTATCCAAGCAGATTTGCATTTTATGGGTGAATAGCAGCAGTAGCACATGAGGATGAAAACAGTAAATGAGTACCACTATCTGTCTTGAATATGCTTATGACTGGGTCTGTAATTAAAAGTCACTAATCTCTCCTGGAAACCCATACTCCCTACCTCTCTCCAGAGAGGCAAGGGTTAAGTCAGGACCAGTAAGTTAGCCCTGCACCCTGTAATGCCTCCTTTGAAAAGCCGATCACAGAGTTTACAGGGAAAGAGTGAGAGAGCAGCTGCTGTCCCAGCCAACATTTGGTTCCTATTACAGTGAATAAATCTCCCCCTCCCCCTTTTCTTTTCTTTTTTCCCCCCCTTTTTATATTAAAAGTCCATCAAACACATTTTTTTCTCCTTAATATTTTCCATTAAGTTTCCTCCTGCGTAGGCTTTCCCAGAGTGTGGTGCTCTTTGCTGTATGTGCTCAAGCAGCAGCTGCAAGATCCCACTGAATAAGAGAAGGGGGAATGAAGCAAGCAGCTCAGGCCCCTTGTTCAAATCTCAAGAGGCAAGTGAAAAGTCACAGTTGGGCTAAACTGGTGAAATCTAGAGCACTTGAGAAGAATAAACAAACAAACAAAAAACAGGCTGTTGAGTTTTGTAGGGTTAGAATTCATGAGATGGGGGAAGAGTACTCAAAGCACTCTGTCCCTGCCCAGAGCTAAATGCTTCTGCCACCATCAACCTCCCAGAAGACATAGCACAGGATGGCATTACACTACAGGGCCTTCAGTGTTCCTCCAGGGTTGTGCTGTCCACGTCTTATATCACTTGAGGCCCAAATGACTTTTTTAGTTGTGCCATATGACCATGGAGTAGAGATGTCATATGGTCCTAACTTCAGGTGTTTTGTTGTCTTTCTCAGAAGAACATGGCAAGCCTCTAGATTCCACAAAATTTGCACTGAAGTGCGTGAAAGCAATCAACTTTGCTTGACATCCAGTACACCTATAATCTTGTTATGTGGTAGATGAAAACCCTCTGACAAGTGTCTCGAAGAAGACTTGATAAATCTGACCGCTTAGATGGCCTATGAGGACGAACCATGCTGAAGTATACAGTTCCCCGATATCATGCCTATAAATTTCAAGGCCAAGAATTATAGCCAGATAACAGAACTTCACAAAAGGAGCAACACTTACACATTTATAATCTATATACCTAAAAGGAATGCTGAAATCTGTTCTACACTTCCAGAGAAAAGATGTACAAATTCACCTAATCAGGGACTATGGACAGTTTTGCCTGAAAGCTAGCTGGGCCACAGTCCTATGAGGAGAAATGCTCCAGGTAAAAGAGGTAGAGTAGCAGCACAGCACCAGCAAGCTGCATCTGCTGCTACCATTCAGTAACACAACTAAAGCTGTATAACATCTGAAATACAGTAAAATAAGAAAAAATATAAAACAAGAACTAAAGGTCACTTCTCTAGGTCCTCGCTGTGAGGCTGTATGCTTGTGGTTAACAGGCTCTTGGTTTTGGCTAATTCTCCAAGCATTGATACAAGGGCAGAGTAAAGTTCTTCAAGAGACCCTTTCCCTTAAATTTATCAACCTAGCTCCAATGCAATGAAGCTAAAAGAGTTTCTCAATACAAAGAAGATAGACTTACATAGTCCTCTAAGCTGAACAGCACTTATGTGATGGCCAAAGAGGTCTCTCTAACATTCTTATTTTCCCCATGTTATAAACTTGATTCCGCATGTAGTTTCTGCTTTCCTTGTTCCTCAAGTGGATTTAGATCAGGTAACAAGGTGTGACAAGAAATAGACTGGATTTGAGAGCAATCTCCCACTTAAAGAGAACATTTTTCCCTCCTCGGGTTCCTTTTGCAGTTCTGTTATGCTGGAGTTAAGGGAGAAAATTTTTTACCTCCTTTTCCTGTACAAAGATAACTCACCTGCTGTGGCTTCCTGAACATTTAACACTGGGATAGAGAAAGAATAGGAAGAGGTGACTGTGTCAAGCACACACTTTCTAAAGTCTGTAACAAAGCTATTACATAAAATGTAATTGGGGGGGTGGTAAAATGGTGGTAAAATATGCTCAGATCCACAAAGAGAGAATACTAGCATGAGTTATTGCTTATTGCAGAAGTTGGCACAGTAACTGCATACGCTGCATAGACGAGACTATCCTATCACATACGTTGCAGAAGAGAAAAGGAAAAAAAGAAAGGCTACCGATACGGAGACTGCAAACACTATACACAAACCATGATACAGACTTTCAGCCATCTGAAAGAGCAGCATGGCACGTTGGCACCAAAGTAATCCCAGGGTTGTGGTGCTAGCTGTTTTACAGCTAGCTTTTCCTGGAATCCCTGCACACCTCATGATGGCCACAAAACACTATTTATACTGTAAGAGGTAAGGACTATTTTTGCCTCACTCCACTGGTCACCCAACTTCCTTAGAATTAATGGAAGATATTTTCTAGAAGTGGTTATTTCAACCAAGGCAGCATAAGTTCTTATCAATGCTCTTCTCAAGCTAAAACTGTCAGAAGTTTTCCAGGTTTGTAGTGTTCCTTTCAAGAATCCTCCAGAGATACCCTACTTGCAGAAAACTACATTTCAGAAAAGAATTATGCCCTAAAAATCCACAAGGTATTTTTCAAATAAGTTTGCTATATTTTGCTGATAGCTAAAACACAGCCTAAAAAAGTAACTTCAGAACAGCATAGCAGGTTCAATTTTGAATTATATGTTAGCAATTCTTAATACAGAAAGAGAAAATATTTTAGAAAAATATATAGCCAGCACTGGAACAAAAACACCAGTGCACCTCCTTCCCAAAACTTCCTAAGTGTCTGCCTCCCTCTATTGCCTCTGGAAACTGGTAATGACATACCAGGACTGAATTATAAAAAAAAACTGCAAGAAAAAGAGTAGAAAGACTTTTATTTTTATAAAGCCTCACCTGGAAAAGCAAGCTCTTCAAGTACTGCAGAGCGAGAATCTCCACTTTTTTTGGCAATTTGTCCTCCAAGGATTAATACCACAGAAGCATGTTGCCTTGCCAGGACAGACTATTCTAGTTTACAACAATTTTGGCCTCCTTGCTGTTCTTTTGTTTTAAGCTATACAGAATACAGTCCCCATTCCACTCCTAATGTTATTCCACAAATTCATACCTCCTATTGGGATGGATCTACCTCTTCACCTGAAAACAGAGCTCAGCCTACAGCATTTCCAGTAACCCAATGTTTCAACACGAAAAATCACGGAGCAGTTCACTTTATCATAAAGGTTCAATATTTGGTGGAATAAACTGAGTTACAGCATCTTCTTTCTGGCAGAGAAGAGTTAAGTGAATAAAGGGGAAGCTCCCAGCTAACTGCCTCCAGCAGATAAAGCAGGAACAGACACCAGTCACTGCTGTAACAGAAGCTTTATATTAAGCCTTAGTTTAGCCACCACATTTCTGTCTCTCCTTTTCTGTATTGGAAAGACAATCTGGTCCCTCTAGTCTCAGCAAGGAATTCTGGGGCATCACAGATATAAAGTCTCTGCCTATTTTATGTGGCCATTACAGAACAAAAGATTAAAATTCATATGATTATTTTGGGAGGTGACAAAGCAGAAGAGAGGTGAGGAAGTAGTAGTTAGAAATGCAAAGAAAACCAAAGTGAAATAAACGTATTACTCTAGTAGGCCCAAGTAAGTGCGAGGTGCTTCACTGACACATGGCACAAGGCACTATAACTCAAAGGGTAAAATATAATAAAGCAACACTATTGCTAATGCCCACACTTGGTTTAATTACTTTTCTTTTACTTCCCTCTCTCCATCCGGGCACTGTAAAGAAGAATGCAACACATGAAGGCTGGGGGCAGAAGTGCTGCACAGGGCTGAGGCAGCATACCTGGCAGCTGCTAAAACAGAACTTCAAAGTCTCAGCTCCCTTTGAAAACCCATCAGGCAAGAACCACTCCTCCCCTTCAGCTTCTTTAGGAGCTGGTACACTTAACCACTTCAGCATGTTTGGCAGTTCTACAGCAGCTTCCAAAGCAGGTGGTGAAGTGGAAAATTGTGGGAGAGCCCCAAATCACTCAGTTGTCTCCCTCTTTCCCCAGCAGGCAGCAAAGCACTGCTGACCAAGCAGGCCAGCTGACAGACCACAATTAAGCTCAGAGAACAGGGAATTTGTGATTACACCTCTGCAACTACAGAAAAGGCACAGGCTTACCTCAGTAAACTGGGTCGATGCTATCTTTCTCCAGGAAACTGCTAAATCTGATGACAAAGACTGTCATTAGAGGAAGATGAGTAAAAGGATGTTCAGATAATTATATTGTATAGTACAAAGAGCTGGCACACTCTAAAAGGCAGTTCCCAGACTCGTCTAGGATTTGTTGAAAGATCCCTCTCTGTCAGTCCCTGTCTGCAAAAGATGCTTTAGTTGCAAAATACTTACTTGGGTCACCTAGAGCTTGAAGTCTTCTACATGAGATTTCTGCCTCTGCCTACAACTGCAGGCTAGAAGGTAGAGACTGTAAGCACTGGTTTTATGTGCAGCACCTAGAAAAAAGCTTTTCGATTCTGTCCATTTGAACAGGCACCCGTATATGTGAAGTTTCCTCCTCCAATGTGGACAGAAGAATCTATGATGCAGTTGTGCCAGCTCTAGTGGTCATCCCAACTGCATACTATATCATCTTTTCCCCTCAGGGTTTGAGAAGAATAGGAACCTAGGGATGGTGCTGTTTCTTTAGGGATGAAACATTGCTTGATTCCTTAATGACTGATTTTGGGTAGGCCTTTCAATTGCTAGGTCTTCTGGACTGTATATGGGTGTTGAATATTTCTAACGACTCTAGAAACCAAAAGCTAAGAGCAGGTATCTTCAGAGGAAGTGCAATAACTTTCAGAGGAATTTGTGGTTAAAGATGAAAAAAAGTTATGCAGTGCTATATTCCAGTCCAACCCAATCCCTTTTTCTAGAGCCAAAATGGAATAGTTTCCTACAGCGTACAGAGAAAATTGTGTAATTAGTCAGAAGCTCCCAGACTCAGGAACACAGATGGGAACCATGGAATCACTACCTCAGGAATTTCACCAAGTGATTGCATGTAATGCTAAGCATGAGCACATCAAAGATGCAGCTGCAAATGCTAAACCCTTATAAGGGCAGACTAAAATATCCCAGCCACTCAGTGGAATAATGTCCTTTCAAGAGTCCCCTCCTCGCATAGATAAGGCACATCAAGAGAGGACAACAACAATAGTGTCCAGTGTCCAATCAAAAGATTTCCACTATATGCTACTTCTTTATACTTGATGCATTTTGCAACGTTTCAGCAAATGTTCTAAATAGACTTTTCTCACAAAGGCTGCAACTGATACATTTCGCAGAAAATGATTTGGTAGTAAAGACAAATAAGAGTTCAAATGCAGCCTCCAGATGGCTTGAGCTGAATAAAGTAACATTTGCAGAGGTTAACCTTCATGTTGTATACTGTGTTTATGGCTCTCTAGAGACTACTTGGAGTATACGACAGTAAGCAAGCTCTCGCATAAAGGTGAATAACAGACATTAGAAAAAAAACTTGAAGTAAATTACAAGAGTAGTTGTTACCTAGTTTTGCTACCTAACAATATACACCATAAACACCAGAGTGGGATTTTGATAAACAAGATGCAAACCACCATGCATTCTGTAGCAGCAAGCAGAGCAATTCACAATCTATGAAGTTACATGATATCAGGAATTTCAATAATTTCAAAGTTAGACCTGCAAACAAGTTATCCAGCACCACAATTGTCATTCCTTTCACAGAAATACTCCTTAGTAACACAGGCCTAATGTCTACACTCACACATTCAGGTTCTGCAATGTTTTAGAGGCCACAATATGTTAACAAAGAATTTGCTCTGTTCAGAAAATACCAATAAAGAAAACCACTGCACCAAATGAATCATATTCTGTCACCTATGCCTCAAAACAACCTAGAAATGCGTGTGTAACTTTTGCTCTCCTTACACAGATAGTAGAGTATACTTTCATATTTAAATCATTTGGGTTAGCATCAGCAGCAGGAAAGTGGAATTTCAGAAACAAATGAAAACATGGACTCTGACCTTAGGAAAAAAACAAAATGAGTTACCAAACAATGTTCTGAACAGAAGGACAAAATATTTAAATGACTAAAAATGGACTGGATCTAAGTTTCTCAAAATACACCAGAATAATCCAATTAAGACTGGGCTTTCAAAATTATTTTATCAGTATCTTAAGTTATTTTTAAAAATTTGAAAGTTTCAAGAGCCTGTGCTTAGATCTTCCACATACACTTTTTCCTTGTTGATTTCTTCACAACAGATGAGATTGTGTTCTCTTTGCCATGTTGACAGCCCAAGTTGGAAAGCCTTTAACTGCTGTTCAAATTATCATCTACCAGAAAATATTTACAGAGAAGCCAAAATCTTTAGCATCGTGAGACTGTCAAAGAATCTTACACGCAAGTGTCTTTTAGTGGAGCAAGATCAGAAATATATCAAACAGAACACTAACAAGTTATTTCAAGATTTTTTTCTTAACATCACAGTTCAAAGAAACAGCCATGGGAAGTCAAAGTCACTACACTGTAACCAGAATGTTGTCTTTAATGAGTACTGGAAAGTTCTCATTTGAAATTCAGAATTGTTTATAAGTTATAGAAGCTATTAATCTGAGATACTTATTCATCAGTACCATAAAAGACCAACATCACTGTCAAACCTGAGCTTCTGACTAATACAAAGAATACTATTCCATTTATGCTGCTCTGTGGCTAAAATCTCAGAAAACAGAAATCCCTGAAAATACTTAGTCAGTTGTAAAGAGATATGTGGATCTGAAAGTTCAAACAGTTCCTAGGAATGCCAAGCTTTCGTTGGTATGACTGTTACCTCCTTGTGGATCTATACTCAGTCACCATCAGCAAGAATCAAAATTCTTAAACTTACTCAATTTCAAGTCTCAATCTCCAGCTTTTCAAAATGCTAAGTGAAGCTGACACCTCTTTACTCATCAGCATCTTTATCTCAATATCAAAAAAGAAACAGATGGTCCAGACTTGAGGTTTCCTCCTCCTCTTCACATAGTCTACCAAACTGAAAGTTTTGTGCTGAATTTTGAAGAACACTTAATTTTCAGCACTGAAGACATTCACAGCCCAAGTTGCCTACATTCTTCACAGAGGAGAATACAACTTTTTTTTTTTTCCCCAACATCAAGCAAATTAAGAATTCTTTATGCATCCAAAAGGTTAAGTCCACATAAACCACAGCCCTTTTGCTCCAAAGGATGACTCTTGCCCAGGCTAAGCATTGCTGGCAGACAGCTGCCAAGTAGCATGTGCAGCACTGCCAGATAATCTTTTTAGACTAACTCTTCAGGTAAGTCCCACGTGCCAGGTAGCAGAAAGACAGAAAGGGCACTGGAAGACATTTACTGAGCCAGATTCAATCTGAAATTCAGGCAAAGAAGCCATGCAACATCATGGATACCAGCAGCTGGAACATAAACAATGTCTTTGATAAGGCACACTCACTTTTAAATTCCTTTCACAAAAGGTTGTTGTTCAGGGCCAGTTTTCAGCAGACTTGGATCAGCCAGGCTGCCTTGGCCTCTCCCTACATGCTTGCTGTGGACAGTAATTGGATGAAAAATGTTAATAAAAGTCCAGTGAGTGCAACAGGAGAGTAGTAACTGTGGTATCTTTAAGCGTTACCTAGCTCCCCCCACCCCCTTTTTTTTTTTTGAAGAGAATATCCATCTTTCAACTATTGTTACAGAATGAAACCCTAGAAATATCTGCTTGTGATAAAGGACTCTGGATACAATCGGTATTTCCACCCTGACGCTGCAGAGCCTACCTTTAATAGTGCACTTAATCTTTGTAATTGGCACTAGTTCTGGACAACTGAATAACCAGCTTTCTCGAGCCACCAAAATGCTTTCTTCCTCATTACCAACCAAGTCCTCTTACCCAGAGCATTTTGGTCAAACCACTCACTGGCTGATATTATACAGTGTTGGGTAAAGACTAAAAAAGTACTACTAACCACAAATGTTACTCATTATTACAGTTCACACTATTACCTAAACAAAAAGCTGGCATTCCACACTAGAGTTTTGGTTGCCCCATCTTCTTCAGATTAAAATATATGTGCACTTCAAAAACCCATCAACTAGTGAACAGGATCACCAAGCAAAGCTGTCACTACATGCACAGGGAAGCTGATAGACTTCCTGAGTTTTTTTATGCTTTTTTCCCCTCCCCCTTTTGAAAAAAAGAGTTTTTTGCTAAACACTGGAGCCCTGCATGGTTCACAAACAGCTGCTGCTTGATACCTACAGCCCAGAGTAGCCCTGGAGAATAACAGGCTATCATGAAGCCAACATCATACAATTCACAAACTTTTGCGTCAGCTACAAAAATCCCCCAGTCTGAAAGGTGGGAAAAATTAGGTGACAAAGCAGGATCTTCATAGGAAAGGTTAACTAACACTTTCAGGGATAAGAAAGGGGTTTCTTTGTGCTTTTGGCAGGGAATTCCCATTTAC
Source organism: Charadrius vociferus (assembly GCF_000708025.1). NCBI lineage: Eukaryota > Metazoa > Chordata > Aves > Charadriiformes > Charadriidae > Charadrius > Charadrius vociferus. The sequence continues at coordinate 9,907,831 of NW_009648876.1, read as the reverse complement.
GTCACAGGATAAAACATCAAAAAGAGTACCACGCTCAACCTGAGCAAGCTGAGCGAAAGTATGACCTCGGGCTGGATAGAAGACATGAATGTGTATTCGTGGAAACTTCGTTGTACAATGGAAGGTAGCCCCAAAACAAAGCCTAGCAGAAAGGAAAACCCTTTGGCCCCTTTTGCTACATCCTGCTCTGGCATTCACACTCGGTCACTGAAACTCTTGCCTCATATGAGCTTGACTCCAGGCCCTTTGGCTGCTGACTTCAGAGAGTTGTCCAGGGACTGCCCAACATGAGGGCTGCCTTCTGGAAAGGCTTTCCACATGGATCTCAGCTCACACCCTGATCCCAACATCTGACAGGCCTACTGATCCCAATTCAATTTCTTTTTCTCAGCTGTACAACACCAATGTCTTCAACGTAGCTGTTCAAGACCTTTGCTCTCACCCAGTAACCAAACTTCCTTTCTAACACTACCCTCTAGACACCTCCATTTTCTTGAAGTGAAAAGGTATAAGGCAGACCTGGAAATCTCCAAAATATTCATGAGTTCAACTTCAGGACAGCCCCAGAGACTGTGAAGCAAATGAAGGAAAGGTCGCCAACGTGTCATGTCCTTCATAAGCCTGGCTTACAAAGGGGATTTCCATTTTTACAAAGCAGCATTCTGTTGTGTGTCTGGGAGGGAGGATACAGAACATGCAGCTCAGAGATTTCAAAGTGCCTCACCATGACCCACAGGAATAGCACAGTTCAAAGATGGGCCCAATTCAATCCCTCTGTTCGTAGGCCAGATGGACCTGCCCTAAGATCAATGCCAGAAAGGATGCTCTTCTGGGAAACTTCCCAATGCCCTTCTCAGCTGCACAACTGTGAACTAATTCAACAGCTATGGCATAGTAGCACAGCTTTCATTTCTACCTCACTACCTGCAAGACCAATCAATGGACAAAACTTGAGGTCCCTCTGTGGGGAAGAGCCAGGGACAGAGAAAAATATCACTAAAAAAAAATTAGGAAAAGGGGAAAAAACAGACATTCGTGGGATTCCCTGACAGCTCCGTGCAGAAGGAAGGGCTGGGCTGGAAAAAACAGGGCCCCAGGTTCCTGCCAAGCTGTCTGAGGCCCGTCCTTTCCAAATAGCTCAAAGAAACAGCCAAGGCTCCCTTGTAACCCTTTCAGAACTTCTCTAGAGAAAAAGGCTGCTGTGGCCAGAGCTGCTCCCGCAGAGCACCAGACTACAACTACAGGCGTCCCCTCATTCCTAGAAGACTGTAAGCAGCAGATTCTATCTCCCCCATGAGAGCTACTGAAATGAGACCTACAGCCACATTAACCCTCTGAATACCACTGTGGAAAGCTATTTTAATGGTGACTGGGAGGTTTAAATAAATGCAGAGGAAAGGGAGATTTGCTGGTCGCTTTGCAACATGAAATATCTAGAACCTACACAGGATAGTTCAAACAGATCTAAGATCAGGGATAGCTGGAGGGAGGCTTGAGTCAAGTAGTACAAGATACTAGAAGATTTCAACTTGTTCTATATTGAATTAGATGCTTATTAGAACAGAAAACAGCACGTGACTTCCATCACAGCCAACAAAATCCACTGGTGGCAGCTGGAAGCAGGAAGAGGAGAGTTCACTGGTGAGGACGGAGGAAAAAAAAATTGTAGCAGGACGAACTGCCTATACCTGTTGCTCAGTTTTACGTTTACTGCAATAATTGAAGAAAAACAATGGCATATTAAAAAAATAATTCAGTGTTTAGCATGGTCAGAAGCCAGCAAGATATTAATATATGTAAGTTATGAGTTCGAAAATAAAGATACAACAGTGTTACTTAAATAAAACCAACATTTTACTCCTACTTGATGTACTGTTTTCATTTCTTGTCATCTCTATAAAGACAGCCAGACAATTATTAGAGGGCTGGGAAGATTTCCATTTAGAACTTGAAAAGAATGGGAATGTTTAGTTTAGGAGAGACAAGTAAGAAGGGAGATGATAGAAACATAGAGAATAAATAGTGCAGAAAATAAATTAAGTATTTCTGCTTGCCTTCATGTAATAAGGCTGCAGAGACCTTTGGCAAATTTGGGAAAAAAATAAAAAAGGAAATTTTTGTATAACATGTAATTCACCTGTGGAACTCACTGCTACAGCTCAATGAGACCACAGTTTTTCCAGAAAGTAAAAATATATGATTCATGACAACATCCCCACTAGACTATGTAGAACAGAAAGTACTGTGAGAACTACAAGCCAGCTGTTAACAAACAGTTGGAGGGTAAAAGCAAGCTTCCCCCGCCCAAGACAGGGCATTTCACTGCTGCCCCTCAGAACATTCCCTGTGCTTCTACTGAAGATGGTGGTGGTAGTTGCTCTGAAGCACAGGACAGGAGAACTAGACAGATTAGCAGCCCAGCCCAGGACGGCAAATCCTATGTTTACATCAGGGTAAGGTCAGTTTGTGGAGGCAGCTGAAATGAGAAACCCAAAACCACTGCACAGTATTGGTGGGAGAAAGGTATGAAACCCCTGTCACTCCCCTGCACCTACCAACATGGACTCCTTGCTGGAAACAGTGGGAAAGATCCTTGTATCACCTCTGAAAGGCAGCTATGCAGTCAAAGAGAAACCTGCCCCCCTCAAATTCCAAGAGCTATTTGCAAAAAATATAATTGCCCAAGGCCAGCAGACACAGGTAACTCAGCTAGAGCCATGCCCCAGGCTGCAGCTCCAGCAAAGCCTCCCAGAAGTAGCTGAGCACAGAGGCCACACTCGCACAAGTCCGCTGGTGCCCCACTTTGCCCTGCTGCAAGGCCCCAGCTCCCGCCTCCGCCTCACAGCCCCAGCACTGGCTCCTACGGTCTCCCTGCACGCGGCCCAAACCCCCTTCGCCTCTGGAAAGGGTCCTGCGATTAATCTCACTTATTACCTCGGAAAAGTAACAGCGCGGCGGCTGCCAGCCAAGTCCGACTCAACAGCGTCTGGGGAGCCGAGGCTGCAGGGCCAGGCCTCAGACTGTCTGGGCAAGTCACGAGCTTTCCGCCTTTCCTCTCCCGGAGGCTCCAGACAGACAGAGCCAAGGCCTAGCTGTGGGAAGCAGGGATCCTTCAGGACCGTGCCAACCCATGGTGCTGAGGCTCAGGGCGATTTCCGAGCAGGATGGAGAGTAATTGGACCTGCCATCACAAGTTTCTTTAGTGTGACCAAAATATATATAGAAAAAAAATAGAAGGCAAGCCATGTATTTCTGAAGTTTAAGTCAGCCAATTCACTTCCACAGTTAACAAGTTGTCACCCATGACCCTGGGAGATGTGTTTAAAAAAAAAAAAGGTTAAGAGGTTGCTGGGGCAGGAGAAGACTGTTACAGGCACAAATATGCATGGGTAGAGGAAGAACATGCACAAACTAGAGACAGGATGAGTTGTAAGAACTTACAGCTACCCAGGCAGTACTTTATTTTTTGCCCATCCTTCTCAAACCTCCTCTGAGCAGAAGGTAATAATAGACTAAACCCCAAATTCAGGGCCCTCAGAAATGCTGCTTCTCAAGGACCACAGGCAGAATCAGCATGACAGAGCTGCGGAGGAAATGCAGACAGTCACAGAAAAAGAAAATAAGTCACTGTAGCCACCCTCAGTTACTTCTCTACCTCAAATAAAGAAATCAAATTAATTTAGGCATTAAGTTAAAGAGAAAGAGAGAAGAGGAGAAACGGTATGAGGAGCAAGGAACAGACACATGGCTATGCTAGCACAGGGCCGGACTCAGTATTGGTCTGCTGTTGCTCTGGCACTTCTGTGCTGCTTAGCAAGGGAGGTGTTAAGGTCAATGGAGTTTGCTCAAACAGAACTGAAGGCCTATTGTGTAGACCGCAGTCCCTGCTGCTTTCTCCCTTCATTTCCTCCAGAGGCATCAGTGCAGCGCAGTCTCCGAGTTAGCTTGCACCCAGATGCTGTGCAAACAAATAGGCTCCAACTGCTTGGCAAGTGTGGCACAGGACAGCAATCGGGCAGCCTCTACCTTGCAAGAGACTGCAGGGATCTTGAAACAAATTATTTGTAAGAGAATAAAGTCACTATCAACCCTTAAGATGCAGAACTACAAGGTAATACATAAGCAACAGAGAGAAACAGATTAATTCTTATTCTCTCCCTCCTACTTCTAGCTGCAAGCCCATGTGTAGTTAGCTCTTTCCCACAGCCCCTGCTGCAACGTCCATGCTGCTTCTGCCATGCTAAGCCCACTTTGGCTGAGCTCACGAGTCTTACAAAAAAGCAAAACTGTCCCATCAGCTGCTCACCCTTGTAGCATTGTGAGAATCACCTTGCACATTAGCACATCTCTTGGCTATTCTAGTATCACTCCTCATAGTCCTTCAGAGCCTGTCTAGTCAGGGTCACAGTCTGATTTCTTATTTTACATTCCACACCTCCAAAATTTAAAATAAAAACTGAGGAAACAGTGAAGCCACTTTCACTTTCCCTTTACATCAAACACAGCAAGCTGCACCTTTGACACACAGGATCAAGACCGGTGAGCCACAATTAGCCTGTGATAGCTGTCCGGGAGCTTTTCTGGCAAAACTTTTCAGTGGAAATAGAGAAGCCACTTACACCAGCACAGAACAAACTTTCAGAAGACGTCAGAGTCTTCCACATCCTCACAAGTCCAAAGGTTATATACTTAGTATGATCACAGCAGAACATCTGACACCTAGAATATGTAGTAGGTATACCCCTAGCAGTAAATGAAACTGGCACAAAGCACCAGCAGGCACTAGGTGGGGAAGGAAGATATAAAGTACCCACTACCAGCCCTGGTTTGGGAGACTGCAAAAGCAGTATAAGCTTGTCAGGGGATGCCGCACAGGGGTCTTAGTTCGTGAGCTAGGGTGTGCAAGAGAGTGGAGTGTACAGTCATTTTTCAGTGTGGAACTTTTGGGATACAAATTAATATATATATTTGCTATTAGAAAAGGCACCGGAAGCTAACATTTTAAGTGGTACTGGACTTCCTGCACCCACACTGTTCAGTTGCTTTGTACGTGAGCAGTAAATATATGCAATGTGACCCAGAAACACCTACTATGCGAATGCTCTAATTATGCTGTGAATGGGCATGAAGTCCGATTCCTTCAAAAAGCTGCAGGTTTACTGCCTATCAGATATTTCCAGAATTTCCAGACACAAGGCATGTTGTTTGCGGTTCCTGAAAGCCTAAGATGCCAAATGTCTGGGTGGCATCTTCTAGTTTCCCACCCCATTTGATACTTCCAGGCAAGGAAAAACAGAAGCGAAAATGCACAAAGCAGAGCCTCTTTGGAAAACTGGACATATGGCAGGTACGTGCGCACAGCCTGTGAAGCCCTGAGCAGCTGCCACTGTTACTACCACTAAGAACAACACCAGAGCAAATTAAACTTAGAAATCTCTAGATAAGAAAATTGAGAAAGCCTCATTTTATACAATTTAACCCAGATTAGACAGCCTGCCAACAAAACATCATTTCTCAATGAACATGAGCACCTTGGCTGAAATTATGAGCTAAGACGTATTTTGGGCATGTCAAGCAATGACAAGAGGAGAATCCCTTGTTTCTGACTGCAGTAGTCCTCCCAGGCTGTCTGGTATAATTTGGACAGCCGTTCTACCCTCTGATCGATGACAGGAAAGCTCGCTTGCCTGCCTCTGCTAACCAAGTTAGAAAAATCTGTCAGAGGATCCAAGGGAAAAATATGCCGAGTACTTTAGAAGAGCTAGGTTGGTCTTGTCTTTACCTTTGAGAAAGATACTACAAAAAGAACAAGAAGCTAATGAAACAGAGGTCTGAGAAAACACTGACCATTTCACTGCTGAATTCTTACCAACTGACTCCCCATGTGAGTTCTAAGAGATGAATCTGAGCAAGGATGGCTGCTGTTGAATGCAAAGTGCCCACTGAAAACACAAGAAATCTGTACCAGTTAGAAAGAAATCTCTGACTAGCTTTGGTTCAGGTCTTAGAGATTAAGTGATCCGCAAAGATCAAGTTATTCTTTGAGGAGAAATCCACCATTTTTTTCAAAAGACAAGTGACACAGCAGTTGCATATTACAGTGCCAGAAGCCTCTAGGAATGTCTACCATCCCCACAACTACAGATTATGCAACTATTTGCCAACAGGTACTCAAAAGTTAGTTTAGGTTCTGAATCAACAAGCTTAGTTCTCTTAAACACCTGATTTTTTACCTTTTTATTATGCAACTGAGAATGCTTTCAAGAGAATGCTTTTTCAAGAGCAGTTCTAGTAAGATCTTGGCTTCAGTGACTGGAAATTAATTTCACTGGATAATGAGGATCACTTTCATTTGTTATCTTTATTACATTACTGAAATTGTGATAAAAATGATATATGGGAATCTTAAATAGTTCTACTACAAAACACATAACCATGTTTAGTGACTTTACAGCAGAATGTGAAAGGGTGACAATCCTGCCTGATGGACAGAGTGAGAAGCTGAGATAGAACTGAAATAGGGCACTGAGACAGGACTAGGGTTAAAGAAGGAAAGAGCAGATTTGGTATAGCCTCAATGAGCTACAGAGGGCAACAAAGGCAGGACTGCAGCCAGCATGGCAGAGGTTGGCAGCCACTTTGTGGTAGTCAGAAGTAAGACCATGTACAACTTGGAACATCTCTCGCCTCTTGCGTAGCCCCGCAGGCTGCTCTGTCTGGGGCACAGTAAAAGCCTAAACCATCATTTGAGTGGGAATAGAGCTGATGCTTATAGAAAGTGAAAAAAAAAATCTCAAAAGGCACAGCAGTGCAGATTTCTGAAATAACATTCAAACATATACAGAACTGTTCTCTGTCTCTATATTACAAACTCAAGATCTCCTTTGCCTTTTGGTGATCAGACGACTGATTCCACACCTGATCTCATTGAACCAAAATAATTCAACAAAAGAAGGGAGAACTACTTTTCAGAAACATTTAGATAAGTCAGTACTGGGAGGGTAGGAATTAAAGAGGAGGAAGATTTGTCAGTAAGAATAACCTGAATCCTATAGATTGCAAGCATCAAAACAAAATTTGCAAACAGACCTCAGCAGCACTAAAATGGCATATAATTACCACAGAGCCATACAAAAACTGTAAGGACTAAGCTTCAGAGGCAGATGTTTGAATTGGAGCCAAGTGCAAGACAGATAAGAGACCCATTTACAAAACATTTCCATCCTCGCTGAATTCTACAACTGATAGACCAGAACCTTAATGGAACAAAACAGGAAGCTTTTCTTCAAACAGTCATCCAGCACCAAGCACAGGCTGACACCCATCAGAAGACTCTCTATGAACTGCTTGCTCCAATGTAACAGATCAAGTAACAAAAAAGACATTAACAATACAAGATAGCCATCTCCATATATTACAACCTTGATATTCCTTTTGGGACACTCATTAAATAAAAGTTCGTGGCCCAAGTAATCCAGCACTGCCTCAAGAATCCTTTTTTCATTTCCAGATTTACAAAAAAACTTTCAACAGCCAGTATTCTGGCCATTTGATACAGGCAACCATGAAGACAAAGTAATTCAATAAAGGGTATTAAGACATCTTTGTCTCTTGCTCTGAGGACAAAAACAGAGCAAGTGAAGTACTGAAAGACCAAATGGTTCATAAAAGGTTTGAAGATGGAATCTTATACCAGCTGTGGCCAGATAATTCTGAAGTACTTTTGCATTGCTGTACAAAATAAAACAATTTCTAAAGGCATTAAACTATGCATACAGTTCTAAATGAGGCATAACCCTGGAAGTAGTTCAGAGTGGAGTTCTGGGCCTTAAACAGGGTTTTCAGATCTACAGGTAACATATAACAAACGGTTTCAGAGCAATGTGGTAATTGCAGTGACTTCTGCAGAGTTCTGCAACAGAAGATTTTGATGATGAGTAATCCTTTTCCAGCTATGTCTGCGAGTGCAGGCAGAGGTGCAAGCAGAGTTGAGAAAGGAACGGAAGCTCCAGGACAGCCTGCACTCTGCTGCTCTCTGGAGCTATGTGGGAGCAGAAGGCAGTTTACACCTGTTGGATAGGTTCTTTATTTGGATTAGGTAATAGCTCGCCTGGCTGGGCTCCAAGAGCAGAATCACCACCACCTCTCTCAATAACTCTAAACCCCAGAGGCAAACATTGTGCTGGAACAGAAACAGGCCAGGAATTCATTTCTCAAATTCCTCTTCTTTAGGCAGGATGAAAAGCAGTGACTGATGAAATAAGAACAATTTTACTTGAGCTTTCCAAATCCCATTCCAATCCTCCTATTGAAGAGCCCATTTGGGAAAGGATGACGACTCAGGTCACATGCCTTTTGCGCTGTGTGTCTGCCTCTCTCACCTCCCTTTGTTTTCCAGTAGCGTTCAGGCACCAATGAGAAGAACTAGTATTTTCACATATACAGTGTTTTCCAGTCCTAAACTCATGTGTTGGAGAAGCTCTGCCTCACTATTCAGTTTTAAAACACAAAAATACAGACTTAGGCAAATGAATAAATAATATTTACTGAAGTGGCAAAGGAAGAACTCAAATCTCTAGCAATCCTGGGCCTGTATCCAGCCTAGTCTACTGCAGCAAGCTCGCCTTGCTCCTGGCTTCCACAATTCAGAATCCTTGGGGTAAATCCTGCTGCTCTTTCAATCCCAGGAAGTATGGTTTTACTGCAGAATCAGTCTTCTGCCCCGAGTCCCATGAGTCACCCACAAATATAAATTCCAACGTCCAAAATTAATAAAGAGCATCAGTCTTCTGCCCCGAGTCCCATGAGTATATCAGCCACAAATATAAATTCCAATGTCCAAAATTAATAAAGAGTGTAAAGAAGCCATCTGAAAAAAAACTTTCATGAACATATCAAGAAGCTGCTCTATCTTTGAACAATCTAAACTTGACGTTCAAGGAAAAGCATGAGGATAAGGCCTTACCAGAGATTTCTGCAGTATCAGGTATAAGTTTGCATTCTGCACAAATGTCTCAACACAAGCAAACCTAAACTTACAGATGCAGGGATGAGAAATGATCAAAGAGAAATAGACTTTCATTCTACATGTTCATCCATGCCCTTATTTCACCATGAACCTGCCAGGTCTGGGAACATGGCTCTATTTTCATAGGCCTAGTTTCCAGTATAGTCCTGAGAAGAACCAGTATTAGGCCCTTAGATGTTATCTTCTGAGCAAGAGGCCAAACACAAATTACAAATGAGCTCCTTAGTGCATTACACTCTCCTGCAAAAAGCCATAACAGCAACTTTAACTTACCTGACTGCTGAAGAGACAGATCTTTTGTCAGTTATATGAGTGTCTGATTGAACAGCCCACGAGGACCCTCTTTTGTCGAGTGGTGATCGGTAGCTCTGTGGGGCAGCTGCAGTCCCCTTGCTTATAGCTCCACTTGCCAAGTTCAGGTTTGTTAACTAAAGTGGCAAAAAAAAAAAAAAGAAAAAACCCAGACATCAGAAACAATTAAAAGCCAAGAAAAGAGCAAAAGGTGTGACACAGTAAACTGGATAGAGTATGTACTCAGAGAAGTAAGACTGCTAGAGAAAGTAAATCTTTAGATGCAGAAAAACTGTGCTAGTTGCATAAAGTAGTAGGAGACAGAACACCAACAGCCACCACGCTTGAAATGAGTTCAAGTAACAGCATGAAAACTACAACCCTTCCATTCACAGAAGAACAAAGGAAGAAAAGAACAAAGATGGGGCAAAAATCCTAAAGTAAGAAAGCAACATCACGTTCCTGCCCTGTGAAATCTTAACTCTACATGCACTAATCAAAAGCTAGAAGCTCATATTACATTGACCAGAGACCAGAGTGTCTACCCAGTCATCATGAGCTGTGTCACTAAGCCAGCCATATGCATCGGTCCTCTCTCTACCCCTCTCTAAGCATATGTACAGGCACAACCCAACAGCATATGTATTAGACATAAAATTCAAAACCAAACTCTAACACACATGAAAAACTTCTCACCCAACCACTTCCAAACTGTTCATACAAGTAAATACAATTTTAGACTATTAACTACTGTATTAGGTGTATGTTTGTTATATCACACTCTAAAACTATTTGTGTTTTTAAGCATGTAAAGTGTATTCCATTGTTTCTTTTCCTGTGCATTCTTCTTGCATTGCTTATCTTCTTGAAAGATCAAATTCTGCAAGCAGACACAATCTGTTGGTTTACTGAAGAGCACCTAAATACATAACATATCTATTACAGCAATGTAAGTATTAGTTTACATTTTAAAAAAACCCTAAAAAACAAATCATGTTTTATGAAGGTTACAAAACACTACAAAGGTTGTAAAGCTAAGATTCCCAGTCAGTCACTGCCAGAATTACGTTTAGGAGCACAGAACAGACCTGGTTCTGCACCAAGATTAAGGTAATGTGGCAAACAAGACTTATCTGTCCTGCCCCTGCTCGCTTCTGTGGCAAGTGGAAGGTAGCCAGCCAATGAGACATAGGACACAGACAGAAAGAAGAGTCTAACAACTAGCCCTGCATCTGCTCCAGATCTCAAAGGTGATGTTTATTAACATTAAGCACAGAAAACATGAGTTCACATGGATAAAGTTTCAGAACATTACAAGAACATTACAGTTTAAAACAAGATCTTACAGTGGGACATATTGGACAAGCTTAATAACTTGATGGACAGTGCTACCCATCTTATATGGAAAACAGCATCAGGTGTCATTGTGGTGCCTCTGTCTCACCCTTAAATGTTGTTGTCTTCTGCAGAATTTAATTATTTTCATTGCAATAACAGAAAGCATCTAATTAGGTTTAGTTCTGATTGTGCCAGGCACTATGCAAACACCTAACAATGACAGTTTCTGGCCACAAAGAGTTCATTGTCTGAAAAGAAGCAAGAAAGGCAAATGAGGCAAACACAGAGGCCAACATGGTAAATGAAACAGGCTATATACAATTCTTAGCTTGTAAGCAACAGTGATCACAACTTTGCTAACACATCCAATGTATGAAATGAAAGTGACTGTCCAATTTTCTCTCCTTCAACAGTGATCACAACTTTGCTAACACACCCAATGTATAAAATTAAGGAGAGAAAATTGGATAAAGTCACCTTATCATCTTGATACCAAGAACCATTTAGTCTCATGAATTACCACCTCACCCCTGCTCTATTAATGCTATATTCTTTCCTCTCTAATAGTGTGTCATTTCTTTGAAAGCTGTCTTTCTAAGCAAAGCAGGTGAGCAAATAGCTTAGCATGGGTTGTAGGGACATTTCACACATTCCAGACAGACAGGTGTTTAAACTACAGCAGGATTAAGTACAGGCAAGGGATTCAGAAAGAGGGAGAGAACACCAGCAAGAGTATAAGGTTTAGCTGCAGCCAGCCCACCCAAATGGGTGTTAACGCTTGTTACTGTGCCATGCGCTGAGACATTTCAACTTCTATAATTAGCTTGCCAGGATGTTGCCTTGGTGGATCGATTGCTGGGGCACCCCCAGCACATCTGTGCTCAGTGAAGTGGCTCCATTCTCTATAGTCACTAGTCCTCCTGTGCACCTGATGAAACTGTATTCTTCCCTTTACAGAGGCAAACACTAAGCAGCAAATCAATTGTTACTCTGGCACAAAAGATGATAATGTATAGCCCCCAGACCAAAGCAGATACCACCATCTCCATAAAAAAATAGCTTGCAGCTTCAGAAATTGTGGTAGTGGAAAACAAACAAAAAAAGCCAAAACAAAACACCAAGAAAACTCTCCACCAAACAAGGAAACCCCCAAAACCCCAAGAAAGGCAGGCTAGTGGGGATCAACAAGGAAGGTGGTTAGGTTACTGGTGTAGATCTACATGAATAAAGTTAGTTTTCACACTGAGTTGTATCAAGATGGATTCAAACTCTCCTGCTTGGTAAGATTCCCATTTTTCACTAGCAGTGAGGGACTTCAGAATATTTTTTCTGACACTGACAGCATGACAGAAAACCTGTGTGCTTCACTGCACACTTCAAGCGCCCCTATTTTCAAACATCTCTCCTCACACAGTTCTCTGCGGAGTCTGTAAAAGGCAAGATAATATACAGCTAATCTCTCATGATACAATGATTTGTAAGTTTTGCTACAATTTTTAAGCTGTTGGGGACAGCACAAAGGTCACAAGCTTGAAGGAACATGCTGAGTGAAGAACACAATGGGACAGTACATTCCAAAAACCTCTCATGGAAGGAGGAGAGACCACTTGAGGTACTTCTATTTATTATCTAACATCAAGAAATGGGGGAAGGAAGAACACGTGGGTTGTCACAGCCATATCAATAGAGAGCCCTTGTGTTAGAAAACTTAACAGCACACATATGTACTGTTATACTTTGTTCAATACTGCTAATAAGCCAAAAGATATTCTTGCATAATGCCAAAATAATCTCTTTTAAAATTATTATTATTTAAGCATTACAGGGTAAGTTTGACTGCAACACACTTGCCTTCTTGACAGCAGAGACACATAAGCTTAAAAGAATTGGTCTCTGTGGTCTTGCTTTATTCAGAGAAATTTATTTCTGAATAAATTTAAGATTGAAAGCAATGCCACAACACAGAATGATACCCAAAAGCACTGGATATGAGTTGAGGGGTTTGTTTTTGTTAATGTGCTTTGTAATTCCAATAGGAAAATGAAATCTCCAAATACAGATAGGAAAAACGAAAATTCCACGATATAATTTGTTTCTAATGAATTGCATCCTACAGACAAAGACCCATTGTATAGTACCTTTAAGAAATCACAAGCAAGAGTCAGAAGACAAGTTTAATATCTTTCACACTTCTAAATTATATTATTCTTTCAATAGTTTCCCATTATCATATTAAAGAACCTTTTTGCTATAATAAAGTGAGTACTTTCATTTTGATCTTTGTTAATGTTTCAAATAAGCTAGAGCAGCAAATGTTAACTATGGCCAAAAATTAAAAAAAAAACCCAACCAAAAACCAACACACACCACAAAAAAACCCCACAGTGCTGCAGAAAAACTTCTATAGATTCAGGAAAAGCCTCCTAAAACCCCGAGTGTTTCTCTTGCTAGTTTTGCAGGAGTCGACCAGGGTGAACAGGGACACATCATCACTAGAAGTTGTTACGCTGTCCCCCTTGGCAGAGAGTGGAAAAGTGACTTAAATTTTCATTACCAATGTCCTGATCAGCAGATCTCGAGTTTCACTGGTCTATGTATTACAACACTAGGCAAGCAACACACTACCAAAAATGCCTACCTTCACACTCCCCAGTTGGCAGGTTTAGTATTTTTCTGCCAGAGGTCAGACATATCCTGTTGCCTATGAAGTGCTGGGGACTGGCAATCTACAAAGTTTAAAGACCGTTTCTCTTACATGGAGCCATAGTTGCATCCTCTCCAGTTCACACATCTCAGATTTCCATTTGGATCTTTCTGACTGGTGAGGAAGAAAAGTGATCCAGAGTTCGAACTGTATTTCAAAGATCAAGACTAAGATACGCCAAAAGAATGCAGTCATCATAGGCCTACTTTATTGTCTCTTCCAGAAAAACCTTCAACATGGTAAAAAGTTCACAGTCTGAAACAGGAGGACACCTAATGCCACGAAGTTTTCAGCACAACGTACCCTATCAACAAATTTCAAAGGTATATATGAACATCAACAGTTCACTGAGAAGCTTTTACCTTTAAAGAAAGATTGGCTAGGCATCATGGTAAGACACGCCTAAGATCACTGCTCCTCTACCTTATGACCAGACCCTTTAGGTTTTGATGCCTCAGGACAAGACACAATCATAAGCTCCAAAAAGGAAGCATTCCACTGGAAAACTGAAAATGTGCAAAATGTCTCATCATTTGTAATATCTTCTCCCTTGCCTTTTGATTTATTTTTTCCTGCGTGAGTTTGACTCCTTCAAGATGCTTCAGACAATCCCTAATTTTCCATTTTATTACTTACCATTCATCCAGCAATGCCATCTTTATCCAATAGCTTGTAAAAGAAATGTTTCTTTTCTTCCATTACCTGGCTTCCATAGTCACTGTCTTTTCACCTACCAAGCCTTCCTTAGACACACATACCCCTGAGGCTTTTCAAGATCAGTGAAACATTTATATTCCCAGGAACAGAGGGGAAGAGCTAACAACTTGCCATTAAAAAAAAGTTTTCTGCATTCTTTGTTTTATTTTTCTTCTTTCACCCTTCAGAGAGGACTGTGACTAGATGCTACATCAATATAAGTATTCACTGCTCATCTGTTCTCTCCCCAGTCTGCGTGTTGCATTTTCTTGGCTTCACCACAGAGCTCTTACGTACATCTGTGATCTAGCATACGCTAGCATGACTTGGTCTAACAGCACCCAGGCCTTCCAGTACTATTGGAAACAGTCCACCTGCCTTGCCTTCCTTAACACATCAAGATACTGGAAACCAACAGGCCATCCCAGTATGGGAAGCATCATGGTATCTTAACCTGACTCCTTCCTTAAGAGGGAAAGGAAACCCCAAACCACAAATCTCTAACACACAGTTTCACTGTCTGAATAGCAGCACGAGATAAACCTACTACAAATTCCTTGAAGAAACCATTTAATACAAACAGATTTTTCTAGGGCCACCTTTTTGTTACCCAGGCCAGCTTGCTGACCACACCCCATACTAAACTACCTTCATTTATGTACAGATTTTTACTTGCAGGAGCAACCAGCCAGAAGGGAAGAACTGGGGCTGACAGGCTGGGAAGTGTGAAATCTGTGTGTGTACCAAAGCTGATCTGGCCAAAGGCCTGTGACATTCCTTCTCTGCTTGCGGAGCTTACCAGCTTACAGGATATACATATGCATACAGAGCACAAGTGTTCCAGTCTCCAGAAAACGTTCCAGACAAAGACCTGCCAGAGACATTCCTGGGAAACCTGACAAACTTGCAAATTCCTTTGTAGTGTCTCCAGCGTATGCATCCATTTAACAATGAAAAAAAAAAATCCCTTCAAGTTAGTGCTGCTGCTGTGGATGGCTGAACTCTCCTCTTCCTTCTCCTGAAAAAGTCAGGCTTTCATTTAGACAGCCTCTGCCTCAAAACTTCCCAGTGGGAGTGATTTTGATAAGGTACAGTCCTGCCAAACATTTGATGATCAGGGTGTAATCTTTCCCATAACATGAGTTCTAGCTGCTCAGCCTAGCCCATTTGGTGACTCTCTGCAGATGTTGCTGCATCATAACAAAAGCCTCTGCTCCTATTCCCTTTGGAGCCTCAGAACAGAAGGGGTTCGATTTGAGCACTGCAGAAACTACACTGACATTTTCGCTTCCTACAACCTCTGCTGAGACCAGTTATATTACTGCTGATGCTACAAATCAGTAGCATTAAAAGTAATTTCAGCTCCTGTGTTAACAAGCCCAGGGATGAGGAGGTGATGGGGCCCTGAGATGTGCAAAAGAGGAAAGAAAAATATCCCTCAAACTTCATCTCCTGGCTTCTTGCTCCTCTTCCTAGTTACCACGAGATGCCTTTCTCCTTTACGCTTCCTGTCCTCTCCATTAGTGGAAGGGTAAAAGCCAACCAAATGGTTACATATGGAAAAGAAATCTGATTAAGACTCAGATAAAGCGGGTTGAGTCAAAGCAAGGGACTAACACCGGAAAAAAACCAAAAAAAAAACAAAACAACCTTTGGTGGCAAAAGTATCCCCACCAAATTTCTGCAAATATTTGCTGCACCATGAGTTTCATGATCTTTCTGCAGTCACCACGTTGTGCTTCCTCAGGTTTAGAAGTGAAAGACCTGATGCCAACTGGGACCTGTACAGTGTGTTTTGGCACACTGGCAGTTTGCTTTGTGGCACTTTTCCTCTGTTGAGGACAAGGCAGGTCAGGGTACCAAATTGTGTAATTCAGACAGGTAACTGAGGAACGGTGTGGGTTCAAATGCTGTTGTAGCTGATGCTAAACTGAAGCTTGCTGTTTTGGGATTCCTGTGGCATATTAATCCCACAAAGTCACTCTGGGCCACTCTAAAGTACCCATTTCAATTCTTCCACACTCCCTCTGCCCTGTCCTAAGGTTTAGTAAACTCATCTGATTCTTGCTAATTTCCACCTTCTCTCCAAATGAGAAAGGTAGAATGAGAAAAGTGCCCTATCCTCCTATGGATCTGTCAGCATGTTTGCAAGACTCCTGGCTGTTAGATCTTGGGCACTGACTGGCTGCATAGCAGAGATGGAAGCAGCTCAGTAAAGTCCTTGCCTGGGTGGTCTGATGTTATCCCTGTGATTAAACTCCCTGGCTAGAAGAATTGGAGCTATTCCCAATGATAGCTGGGTCCTGAAATCTCACACTCTCCCTCACAGAGAGGGGCAGAGCTCCCACCAGGCTTCCCCTCCTCCTTCTCTTCCTCCTCCTCCTGGTGAAGCTGGCCAATTCCACACATTCTTCAGTTTGCTAGCATTAATAACCACAAAGTACTACAGCCTAGTAGATATCAACTTCAGCCCCCCACACCAGCCAGTGATAGGGACCTCACACAGATCCCGCGTTGCAGAAGAAAACCTACTTTTTACCTTACAGCATATTCCAGAAAGAAGTAGCACGTTATTCACAAAGGGAAAAAAAACCACATATGTATCCAGGATCCAGCCACCTGGCTCTGGATCTACACACATGCTGTGCGTTTTAATGTCCTCCTCCCTGTAGAAAGTCCCCCAATACAAGCACACGGAAATATTTTATGCTAAACCCAGGTGAAATAAAAGACTTTAGGATTAATGCCTGGTAAGAAATACAGCAGAGAAAAAGTCTGGATTATTCTGGTCACAGTCTTCATCCATCAGGAAAAGCCAATGTCTAACAGTAGGTACAGACCAAAAAACACCCTCTTAGTTCAGCTGTCCAGAAGTAACATAGTAGCCAGTAAGGTCCCTATATCACAAGTCAAGGCAAGAAAGGCAGTATGTCCTTAAACAACGAAAGGGTCTTACTGAACTGTATCTTCAGCTTCATTCCCTTGCTCACCAACAGTGTATCTGCCCTGATTCTCCAATAGTACTGCTACTATCTTGGGCTCATGCTAGCAAACGGGCAAACTAAACAAGAAAAGTTCAGAACAATTGAAAAATTGCAGTGGAGTATCATTAATACACTGACAACACTGCAGGTGAACCACTACACTACACATACTGACAAAGACCTCATCACTGTAAAAATAATTAGCAATCATATGCATGCCATAACTAAGGAAATCACCAATTTCAGATACAGATTTCCTCCCAAGTGTCTCAGGAACTCACTTACCCTAAAGGAAAAATATTAAGCTTGACTATAGTAATGCAATGTAGCAAAGAAAAAGTCCTAAGTACGGAAACAGCAGCATGGCACACATTCCTCAGTGCTAAAGACAAAAGGTCAGTTCAGAGGAATAGCCCAGCGAACTCACTATACTGCCTGACATATTTCAGAAGATAGATACATGGAAACTAAAATTTCTTCCAGCTGAAACATCTTCTTGATAAGAAAAATTAATTTGTTATTTCTGTATGTTAAAGCCTAGGGAGCTACTATTTGCAAAATGCTCATTATTCTGTCTTAGGTAACTATGGCCTGTGAAGCTTTTTGCCCTAATGGTATCTTGTTGCAGGGAGCTTCAGAAGGTAACTATATTCCATCACAATAATTATTCATTTTTATTATCAGTTTTTACTCTGATGTCTTCCTACTAAAGTGAATATCCCCTTCTTATTATGAGAAAGATGAATAAAATTAACTTTATTTACCTTGTCATCCACTGGTCTGTATAATTCCTTCATACCTATCTCCTCCCTAAACAAACCATATTTTCACTTCCTTGTTAAAAATGCATTTTGCAGTTAATTGTTGTAGTCATTCATCTGTGAATCCCAGTTATTTTTCCTGAACTCGCTTTAGGAATGGCAACCAGAACTGAAAACAGTTTTTCGAGTGAGGGCATGTAATTAATGCTTACGTAATTACATACTATTTCCTATCCTGTTCCTTAAACATGCTAATAACTTTTGTTTGTTGCCTTTGCTGCTTGACTTAGAACAGGTATCTCCACTGAGCTTTCCACAACAAAATTCGTTTTTTCTTCCCTAAATGATTAATTTAAAGCTTATTACTATAAGTGGTTAAAATTATTGCTTGTCATGTAATCAGTTATTTGTAAATACTGAACTTCATCTGCCATTGTCTTGCCCGGTTAATTCAGTTACATGTCTCTCAGCTTTCCTCATAATAACCAACAAAAGAATACAGACTGTTGACAAATTATCCGGAGGTAGGCTCAAGTTTAAGTTTACAGCACACAGTAACTGAACATCTGGACACTTGTAGCCCAGGTTATACTGAAAGTAACAAGAAGTTACCTCATGTAGTAAACATGAGCTGCACAAGCATGCGTTCACATGGATGAACACTATAGAGTAGTTAATCTACTGTAAATTCACACCCCATATTACCTTGCAGCAACTTGCTTTTATATTCATTCTTTAGGCAATAATATGCCAGTCATTAAAGATTTGAAAGGAGGAGGTTCGTAATTTTACACTCCATCGTGTACGTTCTACATTCTGTGTCTTCAGTTCTCCACCTAACTGTATAGCAAACTGGCTAGTTATTCTTGTTTGCTTTCTGTTTTCAGCCTATAACAAAACTTTACCTCTCACCCTATAGATACCTATCTTGCTTAACAGTCCTTACTGAAAGCTTGTCAAAAAACTTTTTTGAAAGTTTGAACAACAAGAACCAGTTTCAAACTTTACCTCTCACCCTATAGATACCTGTCTTGCTTCTAGCTGCTGGTTTTCTCAGTTTAAAGAATTCTAATAGATCAAGACAGGGGTTGGGTGTTCTGAGGTTTTTGGGGGTCTGAATTATATTTACATAGGAGAATTAAGATTCCACTTTTCTTCCTATTTAATATATACCTGCTAGTGGAGCAAGACATGCTACTTAAGTTTACAGGTATCTTTAGGGTCCTTATTACAGATAGCACATTTGTTACCTTTCTGTCCTCCTACCAGCTTTACTACCGACCACACCTTTCAGTAGAAACTTCGTCACTTCACTGTTATATTTCTGAACTGCTAAATGTATACCATCCAGCCCTAGAAGTCTCACGAAACATTTTTTCCCCGATCTTTTCTCCCAGAAGCTTCATTTCATTGCCTGGAAAGAAAAACGTATCTCCTCAGTATCTACTATAGTGAACAATCCCGCAAAAGAAATTTAGTATCTCAAATGCCCATATCCTCCAAAATTTGCTTCTACAGACCTAGACTATAGCCCCACTGAATTGATAAATTAGTTTATCAATAGCATATTTAAGGAGATCTGATTTCCTGTGACATCCTTGTGTCTCTCCCTGGCCAATAACCACATAATTCACAAGTCTGCTACCCATGATATCTTCAAGATCTTTCCTCCCTGTGTCCCCCTAACTTACAAGCAAGAAGCAGCACAGGTTGCAGCTAGTTCCAAAATAGAAGCCCTTTCACTGCTAATTAATATATGCGTTCTGACTGGCTAGGCAGCAGTCCAAACAGAACAGATATATTGAACTCCCCTTGATTTTAGCCCTTGACTGAAACACTCTCATGGGCATTGCACTTCACATTTTTCACGAAACAGGCAAGAATGCACTATCCTCAAGACTAATTTAGTTTAAACTTGGAGAATTTGGACTGGGTCTCTTTCTTGCTTGTTTTCTTACACTGTTTTGAGCTCAGATACCTCCTTGTTATCCTACTCAGACATGAACTTATCAGGTTAATGCTGGATCCTCAAAGGCACACATTTTCCATAGAGATCTGTGTTGCTTGCTCCCAAATGTATCGGGTAGTTAACTAGAGGAACACCTTTTTTGGATATTGTGGAGTACTATAGTTAGATGCTGCAAAAATCAGGCAGTGTTTGAAAGCTCTCTTATGGATAGAGGTACATAACTAACTGTTTGTCATAACCTCAAAAATCAGCTTTACTATTAGATTTTATGTAATCATGAAAACATTCACATATGTTTTTAAGTAAATAAAATGGAATAAAATTCCTCAGAAGTAAAAACTAACATTCATTGTGAACAGCTATAATTAACAATAAAGATTATCCCTAGCAGCTTCACTGTATTTATTTGTAATGCTGAATATTTATCTTTCATAACCTAACTTCAGATTGTCATACTCCAGTGTGTCCTTAAGGCAACATCTTTCCTGCACTTACCATTAAAGACAGTTGCAGAAGTTACCCAAACAGCTGCTCCTTTTCTAGTCTAAGATAGAATAATACCGCTCCTCTTTTCTCTCTATTCATCTCTCCCTCATTCCTGCAACTAGGCAGTAAGGCATCGTACATACAGTGATGCAGGGGATTAAATAATGATTCTTATGGGTTCTAGATCAATATTTCTATTGTATACCACTGTGAAGGCACCCTTGTTTTCTCCATGTTGCGAGCATGAAGATGCACTGTCAAAATTTTATACAACATAATGAAAAATATTTTTCAAAGGCAAAATGTTCTCACACACTCTGTGAGGACTGAAAACTAACTGTGCAAAGGAATGAAACTGCACATCAGTAAGGCTTTACCTTCCTACCATCTCTACCTACTATATGATAAGAACTGTTCCCTTTATGAGTACCACTGTGAAGTTCCCATCTGGTGTTTCAGAAGTGAACACAGAGGACTAGCAAGACAGCTGACATAATCACAAAACTCTTGTTTTCTTAAGACAACAGATTTTGAATATCTTGTTCAAAGCTTGTCAGATACTTACACTTACATTCCCCTTTGAACGTTGTCATTTCAGCAGTAAATTGGCTTAATAAATTGAACTGCTTTAATACAAAGGGTAGAATACAACAGTGTAATAGAGAAAATATGAAACAGGTGCTTTGCGCATGGGAAAGAAACAGTGAAGAACTGAAGGGATTGGAGAGGGACAGAGGTGGACTCCCAACAAGAATGGCAACACCATTCCAAGCACAGCTGTTGAGGCTACATTCCTGGGAACCCGGGAGACACACACTAGTACATGGATACCAGAAGCAATTCTCACAAGAATGGGAATGGAAAACAAGCTTCCCAGCTGCTCTTGGAAGGAGGTAATATATTCAGAGTACCCCCACCCTCAACACACAGCTGGGCACAACACAGGAAATCAAGGCACAAAGGCATTCAACACACATAGAAGTTCTTGCCCTTGGAAAAGAAACACAGTCCACAGCAATAGTAATGTTTTCAAAAGTCTCTTTCACGCACCCCGTCCAAATCAATAGTCCTAATCTTGCCATTAAACCTAATTAAATCCAAACATCAAGTCCTTTTCATACCAGCCAGGTACTTTCCAACTATGTAGACTAACTCCAAGTTTCTGAAGTGGCTTTAAACAATTGTACTATTTTTATTATTTAGGTGAGTGATGTTCTCTTCCAGCAGTTGTCTTCATGCCAATTTACTTTAGAATACTTATACTTCAAAAGGATTATTATATTTCAAGTAGTTTAAACAGAGGAGTGAAAAGGGGGAAAATAACAATTCAGAGTCTCCTGTTTAGAAACGCACAGGAAAGCAGTGCCCCGTTTAACTAAACCACCCTCATACAAGCCCTGTCTCTAACCTTCTCTCAACTTTCAATCCCTTACTTCCCCTGTCCCAAAGCGACTAAGGTTTCATAACCCAGAGTTCCCAAACACTCCCATACCAATTCTTTCTCCTTTCAACTCATACCAATGGCGTTTGACTTTTGACTTCTCTCCAGCTGTTTACTAAATTCTCTCCCACATGTTGCTCTCTCTTCTGCCGCTATCTTCCTCCCTCCTGGTTCAGACCAAATGCTTGTCAGCCCAAACCTAGAATGACACAGCGCCCCCAAAGAGCTTCACCAATATCTTCCCTTCTGCAAATCACCTTCTAAACTGCCAGCCTACTCTGTACTGCCTGCACATCTATTCATTCAATCCATACTCCATTCAAATTCAAAATTCAAATCCACATCCATATGTAGTGGCTCAACTCTGCCAGGTGTCCTGGTTCCAGGTCCCTTAACAATGAGCACAACCCTTGCTTGGCTCCTCCAGTTTTGCCTGTACAGGCACTTGCTGCCATGTTGTTATGCTGATGTATTGTATGCTGATACCTCTTGTCACCCTTCATTGTCATAGCAGCTTTGTCTTTCCACAGAACTAAAACCCTTGGTCCTTGTCAAAAGACAGGCTTTAAAGAGCCAGGCTGGATCAAAAAAAGTATCGGAATGACTCTTAAAAGAGCGGAATGTGTCCAGGGGAAAACAAAACAAAAAGCACAAGTAGTCGCCATATGCTTTAGCTATGTTCCTTTGGACCTTGAAGTTAATCTGAACCTTCTAAAACATCACTGTTTCAGGTATGATTAAAATAATAGTCTCAGCTTCGAAATTATTATGTGCCATAAACTCAGTACTGAAGAATCACATTGCCTTAAAAGAAAAACTGTCCTTAACTAAACCATCCAAAATTTTCACACTAAGCAAGCTTCAGATTTCATCTGTCCAAAAGGATTATTGCAGAAACATGGCGTCATGGTTTCAGTTGGGATAGAGTTAACTTTTTTACTAGCAGCTGGTCTAGTGCTATGTTTTGGATTTGGGATGAGAAATACTTTTGACAGCACCCTGGTGCTTTTTGTTGTTGTTACACAGTCAAGGCGTTTTCTGCTCCTCATATCACCCTGCCAGCGAGCAGGCTAGGAGGGCACAAGTTGTGAGGGGACACAGCCAGGACAGCTGACCCCAACTCAAAGGGCTCTTCCATACCATGTGATGTCATATTCAGCATATAAACCTGGGAGAAGGAGGAAAGGGGGAAGGCAGGGGGACACGACACACAACGACAGGACTTTGAGTTATGGCATTTGTTTTGCCAAGTAATCATGATACATGATGGAGCCTTGCTTTACTGGACATGGCTGAACACCTGGCTGCTGGTGGGAAGTAGTGAATGAATTCCTTGTTTTGCTTTGCTTGTGTGCACAGCTTTTGCTTTACTTTCAACACAGGAGTTTTTCCTCACTTTTACTCTTCTGATTCTCTCCCACATCACAACTGGGGGGAGTGAGTCAGCAGCTGCACCGTCCTAGCTGCCAGCTGGGGTTAAACCACAAGACACGACCTGGAGAATCACAGTACAGAGCAGATGTCTAGAACTGAATGGACATAGGCTCAGGAAGGGAATTCATTGTCAGATAAAGGTCCATCTCTAAATGTTTCATTGACTTGTGAATCCTTTTTACCTTGACCTTTTTCATGACGACAGAAGACCACTAAGACACAATCCAAATCACGCTTCTGTATTTCACTACAGAAGCAAAGCCTGTACAGACACTGTGTAACCAAATACAAAATATATCAAGGCCACTCAGAAAACCTACATTGTCTGCTAGAAGCAGAGGTCTTCATTGGTTTTGTGTCACAAAGAGGGGAATTGGCACCTTCATTCTTTTTCTTTATTTCCCACCTCTTCTTTGTGTAAGTATCTTGGGAGAACCCAGAAGCAAAAAGCAATGCAGACACATTTACCACGACCAACACAATTCCAGAGCTACCACTGCACTTCATAGCCACTTTCAGACTTGAGTATACCTACACTGATTGACTAACTGGTTTCAGCCTCCACCATCTACAATTACCAGAGTATGCACCTTTGTCAGTCAACACAGGTATACCCAGGAAGCTACACAGCTCTTCGACATAGAACTTCGTGAATGCCTCTCTGGCTTCCCCCTTCTGTACTTCCTAATTTAACTAGCAGTAACTAGCTATGGTAGGAGTACAGAAGTTTAAAAGTCATCCAATAGCAATATAAATGGCTGCAAGAGGTCAACTTGGGTTCTCTACACAGACCTAAGAAACCACAGCAATTGGAGCCCAGTGGGAAATGAGTGGTTTTAGGGAGAAAGTCTATGTATTTATTTTTAAAAGTTCTTTCTGAAAAGACTGAAACGAAATAGATGCATTTTAATTTTTTCCCAAATATTTGTTTAGATACTAATTTTTATTGAAGGAGGTAGTTTCCACCATCTATTTTTCTTTCAACAAATCAGCATTTCCTGAATGAAAGTGTTCCGCTACCAAATTTTTGAACAGTTTTACTGACAAGGTTTAGCTTAAAAAAAGCTTAATTCTGATCTCATTATGAGAACCAGACTGACAGCTCTGAATATTACTGGACAAACAAACAAGCTTCTCCTAGCGTTCTCCATACCACTTCAGGCTTTGAAAGATCATATTCTCAAAGCAGTGTGTGGCGTGATGCAAGATCAGGCCTCAGCATCACTGGTATATTCAGTACCCACATTCTCTGTTGAGTCCATCAACAAGGTGCTTTGTTTTTTGTGACTTATCCTTTAAAGTTCAAGACGTATCTGCAAAGACCAGTGTGCCTGGTTTAGTTTTAGAACTGCCCAAATTGAATTAAAACCTTGAACTAGATAAAGAAGGGTCCAAAAATCTATTCCGCTTCCTAGAGTTATAAATGCACCTCACCTTTCAAAAAAGACATTGCCAATCACCTAGCCAGATATTCAAAATCCAAACAGATAACAATAAAATTAAAAGAAGCAAAAAGAAGCAAATAGCAGCAGCTATTGCAATTAAATATGCCTCAGAAAACTCAGCAAAACATCACTGTTAAAACAATACCTCCAAAATCAAAGCATCAGAATGAAGATACTTAAACACTTTGTCCCTAGCAGGTAAAGAGGGAAAAAATTAATTTCCAAGGCTAAGTGCCTATCCTGGAGAACCTCCAGTTGGCAGCTTAATTATTGAGAAATGTCAAACATGAACACCTTTGATGAACACAACTATAGCATATTATAAAGAAAAAAATTACTACGTGCGTAGCCATTTAGGACATAGCAACTCAAAAAGAAATATGAAACTAAGTGGAATTTTACCAGAAGCCAATGTAAATTTGATCGATAGCACCATGTTTAGCAAAAGGATTATCATATCCCATGCTAGTAAGTACTTCATTATGTCTTGAAAATGTTATGGAATACACAATTTACATCAGAACCCATTCTGCACACTTCCATTCCCAGCACTGTGATGACACACTGGAGGAAGGAAGAAGCAAATTGCCTGGAAGCACAAATCTGAGAAGACTTGGGTTTATTGTTTAGTAAGACCAAGCATGGATTTGGGTTTTTTAACATATTTTTTAATCCTCTGCCCAGTCTGTCTTTCTTCTATAAAAGGACTTTAGCAACGTTCTTGTCACCTCACAGAAAAATCAAATTTCGTGTTGCTGTGAACACTTCAAAACAACAATATGACAGAAATGTATTTTCATGAGATTTAATCCTTCCAGGATGTCTCAGCCCAGCACTGACACAGAAGTCAGTGACAGACTTTTCTGTTGTCACAGGGACTCTAGCTTTACTGCTTACCTACCTGCTGTGTAAGGAGGCTGATGTGGCTCGGTGGGGAATACTGACAGGCTGCTTGCTTTTCGGCCAGCTGCTGTAGTTCTGCTGCCACCATACTGGGGCTATAATGTTTGCCCTGGGAAGAAGGATCTTCTGCATCTTTGTGCATCCTGGCTGAGCCCACACGCTGACCACTTGGACTGTGATGACACAAACCTACCAAACAAACATTTAGATATGTTTAGTGAGCGGTATGTCAGTCTCCGTCAGCCTGATGATCAGAGACAGAAAAGAAGGTATGATACTTTCTGCAGATTCTATGGAGAATACAGCCTTCTGTTGTGCATGGGTATTGCCTATATGAGCTTTTGTCCATTTCAAACCCATATTCTCTTTATCATAACATATCTAACAGCACCCAATTCCAGAGAATATTAGTTGCTGTAATCCAAGTTAAATCTATGATGTTTTTTCTTAAAAACAAATAGATCCCTTTAAATAAGCTACTCATTTGGGAAGTCAGATTTACTTTAATGCTAGAAAGGTTGTTACAGCAACCCTAGTGAACATGTGCTGACCCTGACCTACAACCTAAAGCAAACTTATACCACCATTAAAAATATATATATATTATGACCACAGCTGTTAGCCTGTGTGTGGTTCCCAAAACTTTCCTAACAGATTACAGTCTACATCCATAAATTCCTACTGTTTCTTCTACTCTTCAGATGCCCTACAATCTAAAGTTGCATTGCTCAACCATGTTCTACCCCAGCAGGATAAATGAGAGGTCTCTAGATCTTGTTTTTAAGATACTCTTGGATATGGTAGTGCTGAAAGGTCCTAGAGAATGAGATACTCTATTGATTCATTCAGATCTTTCATTTTTGGAGGTCTTGACACACCTTTAAGTATTCAACAGTTATGAGGTTTTGTTAAAGGATTTCTCTGCATGATAGGAAAAAAACACCAACAGAACTAAGAACAGCACATAGACTGAGACAGGACTTCTGCTAACCAGAACGACATTAAAATCACTGAAGATGAACAAGATCAGCAACACAGTCAAGCAAAAATATATACTACTTCATTTACCAGCTCTTTTCAAACAAGTTCAAAGGCTGAGAG
Source organism: Charadrius vociferus (assembly GCF_000708025.1). Taxonomy (NCBI): domain Eukaryota; kingdom Metazoa; phylum Chordata; class Aves; order Charadriiformes; family Charadriidae; genus Charadrius; species Charadrius vociferus. The sequence continues at coordinate 9,881,250 of NW_009648876.1, read as the reverse complement.
GAGACCTTATGGCTCTCTGCAACTACCTGAAAGGAGGCTGCAGACAGGTGGGAGTCGGTCTCCCAGGTAACAAGTGATAGGACAAGAGGAAACAGCATCAAGTTGTGTCAGGGGAAGTTTAGATTGGATATCAGGAAAAATTTCTTCACTGAAAAGGATATCAAGCACTGGAACAGGCTGCCCAGGGAAACAGTTGAGTCACCATCCCTGGAGGTATTTAAAAGATGTGTAGATGTGGAGCTTAGGGACATGGTCTAGTGGTAGATTTAGTAGTGTTAGATTAATGGTTGGACTCTACGATCTTAAGGGTCTTTTCCAACCTAAACAAGTCTATGATTCCCTGTTGATCTGCTCAACAAAAAGGTGTCTTTGACAAACAAGTGCTGCTTCCCACATTCCTCCTTTCCATGAGAAAGTTATCACCATTCAACAAAACTCATAATTCTGGAAATGTAAAATTTTTACCTACTCCAGAACAGAGATTACACAATCTCTATACTGAACTAGCAGGTTACTATGGATTCCAGAACACTTACCTACTTTTGCAGAGGATGGTCGGGACAATCTTTGGCTGTAGATCTGAGCAGCTCTCTGAAAAGATGAGAACGGGCCAATGGTGTAGCTACCAGAATGACAACGATGTAACCCTGCAAGGCTAGAAGACGCACTGAACACTGGGTTTGTGAAGACAGAAGAGCTGTCAGGAGCTGTGCTCTGTGAGGAGGGTAGTGGGGATGGGGACTGAATCAGCCTGGGTCGAACTGGAGGAGCTGGCAACGAATGGTGACCAGGCACCTGTGAATTTTCAGAGGTTGCAGGCTGAGATGGTATCCAGGAACTGGTACTTCTCGGCAATGTGGCACCAGAAACAGAAGAAGCACTAGGAGGGCTGCACCGAGGTAATTTCACTTCAGCATTTAAGGAGGAGAAGGTGGGTCCTTCTGGAACTACACAAAGATAATGAGCACACTACATGAGAAAAAGCTGCTTTTTAAGTACTTTGGATAATATTAACACACCAAAGATACTCAGACACACTGAAGCCAAAATGACCTTATCCTCCAGCAAAGAAGAGATGCTCTACATGACAAATATCCTCCTTTAAAGCTTGCCATATCTAGGTCTTCCCCCACAGAAGAGCAGCTAAGTCTTTCATACCACTCATTCTACAGTATCTTCTCTTGGGTTTAAAAGAAAAACCTGCACAATCTTCCCCGAAATTGGCCATTTGATCCCTCAGTTTGAACCCAAAGGTTCCAACCTTTGTTTAAAACAGTATTAAAAACAGTATATGCATTTATTTTTTTCCTGATGATGATTTAAGCCAGTTCACTTACAGTTTGATTTAACTTCTTTGGCTCTATAGCCTTTTAATGCTCCTTCTGCAGGCAGATCTGCAACTGAACTTTTGGATTGATCACCTTTTATTTTTTTCACCACCTCAGGATGGTCTATAACAAAAACAAGGAATTAGGAAGTAGAACGATGCAAACTGTGATATCACTAGAACAGGACTGCAGAATTTAAACCTTGTTACAATGGACTTTCTTGCTAATATTTACTGTAGACCATGCAACTCTACTGATCACAATTGTGCTGTCATGCACAGTAGCACGGACAACTGGATATGTATGGCTGGCACTGCACGTCCTTCCATGGAAGGCCTAATTAGGCTCAAATATACAGACTCTACCCTCCAATGGGTATGGCTCACTGTAGGCAGCAGAATTTAACAGGCCTTGCTTTCTTTCATCCCTTACTTCAATAAGAATGAAAGTAATGAATTATAAGAATCTGTTCATTTCAAATCTTAGTGCCTTCACAGTTTGCACATTTTCATTTCAGTCGTGAGCCACCATATCTAATTCCTTATAAATGCTAGTTCAGATTCATCCCATTTCACTTCAGGCAAAGAAGGTAGGAGTGCAGTTACTCTAGTCTTCACATTATAGAGTCAGTTAAAAAAAAAAATATATATTCAACCTCAAGAAACCCGCATAACATTCTGGAGGGGTTGTTCCCTTTCCATAGGCTGAAGTTAAACTGCATTTGTCTTGGCAACATCATCTCAGAACTGCCTGCAACACTTACCCCCTTGAGGCTCTTTCTCTGGCTGGTTACTGGTGTTGCTAGATTTTGTGCTTGTGGAGCTTGTTCCTAGGAAGACACTCGCTGACTTGTTTTTGTGTGTGTAAAGTGTCAGCACTTCCTCCAAGTCACGTTCACTACAATAAGGAGAGAAGAATGGATGTAAGTGAGGATTCTAAGCTTTTCTGTGTTCATGTAACAATCAAAGACAAGAAACAGGAAGCTAAAGAGGGGAGTAGGAAAAAAAGGTATGACGCCAGACAAGCTAACGATTTGCTCAGTTCTGCAGGGCAGAAGCAGAAGCAAAGGAACACGCTCTGGTTAAACCTGAGATTCCCACTGAAATGCCATTTTCTTATGCAGTAGAAAATTCAAGACATTCAGGAGCCTTCCCAGGATAAATAAAGAGCAAGAGAAAACTCCAAACACGTTTTTGGGGAGATCAGCTTAACAGGAGAGATTCAGTTCACTGCTAAATTTGTGAGTCTTCCCCAGGTGCTCTCTAGGACAAGCAGCTATCTTGTTCACAAGAGAACTCGGCTCAGCCTCTGTTTCATAGTCATTGTTAGCAGTTTCAATTCAACAGTCTGGGGAGAAGAGGAAAGAAGAGGGGAAAGCTTGCCAATTAATCAAAACTGAGGACAAATAAATAGAAGAGTCAGTATTTTTTGTGAATCTCACAAAACTTGCATACGTTTCTCACTTTCTTTAGAAGAGAGTTTAACTGCCCCAATGCCCTAAGCGTCTATTGGTCCCAAACCCATATCAGTTACTTGGCCATTCATATTGGAGCTTGTGCAAGCTGTAATTCTAATTGTTTTGATATCTAACATGTTTTCCTTTTGCTTTATAGTGCTGCCTCAGCATCAGTGAGCGGGTATGAGCAAACACCAAAAGCAAGTAGTGCCACTAACACTACCAGAAAACATAACACAGGAATATAAGTTTGCATAGCAGCAGTTATAATCCTTCAACACATCCTCTGCGTATCACACTTGTACTAGTCTTAGCTAGCCTGAGCTTTGGTTAAAGCAATATCGAAAGCTGATCCCACTGGAGTCTGGACCTTCAGGGGATGCTGAAAAATTCACATTTTTCTCCCAAATCAATGAGAACAGAGGTGAAGAGGAAAGTAAGGATGAAAAGCTGTTGGTGGAAAGATACTTTAAGCTTTTAAGTGAATTTACCAGCATAAGTATATACTTCTACGTTGCACTGAGTATGCTTAGAAGCAATGGTTGGAGAATGTTTTAACTATCACGTGAATGGCATTGTGTTTAAATGTTAGAGTCAGTGAGACAATCCCAATTATTAAGTGGCAACATTTATTACCCATTTTCTCTAGTGTTGCATTCACTGTACTGCAGAACACACACTCAAAGTGGAAGTCTACCCTCTTTGCTTAGCTCCAAATGACTAGCTCACTGATTTAAGCTTCAAGCACAGCACAAAGTAGTGTCAGATATCAGACTTTTCAAACATACCTGACACTTCACAAGAAGCAGAAAGATCATCACTAGAAATTGTCTGATCATTGGCAAACTGGCTTTTGCCATTCGTTATTATTCAGGCAGATGATCCAGCAAAAGTCTCCAGCACCAGCCTAGACTGTGTATCAGACCATGATGGCATGGCAGCCAGTAACATGGAAACAAGAGTATGCAGTTCTAGCCCAAACAGCCATCTCTTGGCATTTCTGGCAAAAAGCAAAATGATCTGCCTTAGGAGGCAACAGTCATTTCAGTGGACAGAGATGTCAGAGAACCAAGACCATGCCATGGGCCCATGTAATCTGCATTTCTAGTGACAGCAATAGATGCTATGGTATACAGTAGTGAGATATCTTGAGTATCATTCTTTTATACTCTATCTGAAAAGCAGCAAGATTTTTCTTGGAGCCTGTAAATCTGTTGCAGTAATGACTCCAATACATATTAGCAAAACGTAAAATTTATTGTTATAATGTGAATGTAGCATCAAAAGAGACTGTAAAGCCTCCTGAACTTAGTTAAGAAGCCTCAGCTATCATCCACTTCTAATCAGGCACTAAGTGCCATCCAAACAGAGAAAAAGAACAAGCAGTTTCATAACTGATCATGAAAAAGAAGCATGACTGTCAACCTTCCCAGAGAAGACAGAAGGGCATTAAAAAGGCAGGTGAGGTCCACTTGTCCAGATATTGATGGGAGTCCTTGCCCATATAGGCACGTCATATATGGGTCAAATAAAGGATTCAAAAGGAATCTGGTTTTATGCTTAAGAATCAGAGAGTTTGAGGACACAATTCCAGTTCACTGAATAATTTCAGACCTCTCCATAGTCAAATAGCTATAATACCATTGTTTTTCATACAACGCTACAGGCCATAAAGAGTATTCACCTATTTTCAAAATAGGTTTCCTACTAGACTCTTGTACGTTTAAGGTAGATAAAGTTTGGAACATGCACAGTTAGAAAATACTGCTTTTTCATTGTGAAAATAACTGCTTGCACTGAGCTGCCTCAGCAAGCCAAATAAGAGCCTAGAATGAAGATAGGGGTCTAACTCCCTTCCTTCCTCATCTTGAAGTCCAGACCCGAATTGTTCCTGAAGAGAGGGAACAAGCACAAGATTTGTTTCTGAGAGTAGAAACTTGACAGCCAGAGCCAAAACAATTGTTCAACCACAGCAGTTCAAGGCCATCTGAGCTGCAGCTCTAGTTTCATTGTCCTTCCAAAGTACTGCTCTGTTCGCTCCAGTATCACAGTAAAGGAGACTATTAGCTCACCAGCATCAGTTTGAAATTTACACAGACCAGGGCAACCACTACTGTCCTTTGGGAATGTATTTAATGGTCAAAACATCTACTTTTATGTCCTTCTCTATGCACAGATGCTGATGCTACAAATGTTTGGTTGCTAGAAGGGAGAAAAGAGAAAAGACAAGTTGTCCGTCCCCCAGCAGGAACAGGTGTTACAGTCAATAAAGGTACTTAAAGGCCTTTAGACCAATCAGGTAATCTTTAGAACAATCCCATTACTTTCAGGGTTGGGAGATCCTTTGTCAAAGGGAATAAAATCCATCCCTACCTTGCTCTGGTAATAAAGTTCTGAAAACCTTCAGGATTCACTCCCTCCTCCTCCTCTTCCCGTTTCTTTTTTGGTTGCTTCTGAACCATCTGCTCTGTTTCCTGTTAATAAGCAGTATCAGTAAGTGTCTCTGTACAGTTACTTTATGATCCATGGCATAGCTACAGCTCAGAGAAGACAAAAACCCAATTCCACGGGATCTAAGAAAAAAACAGCATCAACTCCAAAGAGCCAAATTTTAAGTATTTTACTATGTGTAACAGAATGGATAAATATAGACAGCACTACAGACAGCATGCTAAGCATACATTAAACTCCTCGTTCCACCACTTGACAGAACTTATTAGAATTGATTTGCTGAAAAGAGGTCAAGTCTTCATATATACATGCTCCTCCTTCAAACATACTCTTTGCTGGGACATAAGGAAGTATGGGTAGGGGGAGGGGGGTGTTGCTTTCTTAATTTAAAATCCTCTCTGACTGGACTTGACCTCCACTTCATTGCTTCCTACTGGTACTCTGCACATTCCCATGACAAAAGGGTCAGATACATCTTTTGAAAGATAAGTCAAGAGGGGGAAGAAGCAGCCACTCTGGAACATGTCCCTGCCCTTCACTAAAGTAAAAGTCTGGAAAATACGCAATCTGTTTTACTTAGTTTGCTGGAGGTAGCATTTTTCCTTTGTGTCATTACAGAAGATATATAATGGCTACTAGGAGTCCCCTACTAAATCTGAAGTTACAAATCAGTGAAAGAAGTCTATACGTTGGAATCAGACATCAAAAAACCCATAGCCTAAGCGTCTCTCAATGGCTTAAACATGTACATCCTAAAACCTCAAGCGATCTGTTCTCACTTGTTTTAACTGAGAAAATATGCTTATGCACTGATTTATTACCAGTTACATAGCTTTATTTTGTGAATTTACTCAAGAGTTAGTAGAAAATCCTGATGTTTGAATACAATTTGAGTGGAAATTTTATCCAAAACAGCTGCGTTCTTCACTCACCACAGAGCCACCCGAGTGTTTTGTGGTTACTCCTAACACAGTAATTCAGCAAGCATTAGGCATACAAGGCACTCCCTGGAACAGATTTGGTTCAATACCAACCTTGCCTTGACAGATCAGGTTACCAGATGTCAGTTCTGACAAGGTAATGTAAGTGAACATCCTCTGCTAACAAGTAGGAGCTTGGAGGGCAGTGTGCACAGCAGCCTCTGAAAGCAAAATTTAAACTACCCTTGTTCTAGAACTAAAGAAATGCTAGGGGGCAAAGGAAAGCAGAAGCTGTTCTTGCAAAACAAGCATTAGCATGAAACCACTATGCTAAGAACAGCATCTTCTACAGCTAAAGAGGTGAAGATTATTTAAATCAGGACCTACTTCTTACCACTGAGCATGCAAAGTCCCATACTACAGATAGGATAGGAAGCAGTCCCTCAGTATACCAAACAAATGGTACAATATATATTTCATGCTGTTCTGTATTTAAAAAATTATCCCTAAAGAAGCATCATAAAAATAGGGAGAAATGGCAAGAGGCATTACAAAGCACCAGAATAAAGGACAAGCCAAAGAAAAAGCCAACTGACAGTTAAATTTCATTTCAATGCTTCTTTTAACTTTTATACACATGATTACCAGAATGCATATATAATGTAGTAATACTGTTGTCTATCTGACAATTTGAACAGAAACTACCATTACCGGATGCACAACTGCAAACAGACCATGTAAATTACAGAACAGAGCCTTTAAAACAGCCTGCTGTCTTGACTATGATAGCAGCCCAGCAGGAGATACTTTAGAAGAACAGAAACGAAAAGGGATACCAAAAGAAGAATCAAGAAAGAATTACTCACCTTGTTGTAACAGATTATGAACTCGCCCAGTTGGTGAGCCAGGATACGCCGCCGATCATTTAGTCCTAAACGACGGCTGGGGAGCAGCATCCTCAAGGACTGCTGAAGATTGCTGGCAGCTCGCTTCAGAAAGCGTACCACAAGTTCCTGCACGAGAGATGGAGTTAACAATGGACCAGCTGCAAGATGTGGGGAGAAGAGAACAGAGGTATTACAGCAGCTAATGACTGGCAAGAACTAAACATCGTCTTAAGAAAATGAGCTGATAACTGGCAGGCAAAAGCATTCTGCAAGATGCATTTTCAATGTAGCCCAAATCCAAGGTGGGGGGAGAAGAATGATGGTGTGCCTTGCCTGAGGCGGGTCAGAATTGGGAACACGTGAGGAGTGTTTGTCTGAAAAGCCTGGCAGATGATACAAAAAAAACAAAAAAGAAGCCACAAAAAGCAGCAACAACACATAATAACCTGTGAAGTCCAATACCTTAGGAGAACATTTCCATAAAACCTCTGCTGTGTGTTAAAGAAGGCCTGTGATGAAGCATACTGACATAAAACCCTCTCAGCACTATCACAGGGAAGGGGATCTTGGTCAGAAATCTCCACTACAACGATGTAGCCCCATTTCATCACTTTTCATACATGCATACTATTGCCACAGCAATAGATGATTACATCTACAGCCATGTAATTCCAATCCCCCACCATATCTGTTTGACCTTTGGTGAAGGAGGCATACGGGAAGGCAGATCCTAAGGAAAGATGTATCCTCTGTGTGTTTTGAACCCTTTCTGTCTCCCCTCTGGATTTGCTTTTGGTTAGAAGCTCTGGTAATGCATAAATGAGCAGCCTCACAGCCAAACTATTGGATTTCACAGCTCGCCTCTCACTGCCATTACTCCAGGCTGGTTTGATCTGTTATTTTAAACATTATTTTTCACAGTACAGCAGACAAAGTGACTCTCAAAAAGCCAGTTTTAATTTCCACTTGGAAAGAGCAGGGGTAACATTTTCCACTGAGTCGACTGATTATTCTTGACATACAATTTTATCTCTGAACTGCACTGGCTGTTTCCCTGCAACATGCATTCAGCAAGAATACATTTGGATCCACAGAAAGCTCAAGACCCTACTTTACAGAGCTCTTACGAATGTTTGTGAGGGGATCTGGGATTGCTGTACTCTTTAAAACATATATACATCAAATATAGGGCCTTAAAATATTGCCTAGAAAAAATTACCACTTTTTAAAATAAAACAAACAAAAACGGAACTGCACCCATGCTAGAAAGTAACTTTCTCTCTTCAGTGGCTTTTACATTTTTTCCCTCTATCCAGAATGCAAGGAAGATTCCTAAGCACAGGTGCCTGCAAAGAGTAAAACAGTACATAGGAGAAAAAGCTTAACTGGGAACCTGTTCTATTTGAGTAGATGTATGCTTTGTTTAACACAGCAGAAACCAGATTCTGCGAAGCAATCTTAGAAAGAAGAATTCAAAACCAGGTAAAGCTCAGAGATCACTGAAGGAGAACCAGTGAAAGATTTCAGCAGCTTGAACGTCAACCACACTCTAGTCATTAAGAGCTGTCTACTCTATCGCCGCTCAGACATCAGTCAGAAGTCCTACCTCGTCTGTATATTAAAAATACAGCACTGGCAGCTGGACAAAGATAGACAACTATAATCTCAGTTGGACTTGAGTTCTTTCAACGTTGGGAATTGACCTAAAAAACTCACAAGGCAGCGTTCAGCTTGGCTACTCAGTGTGGCCAACACAAAGCTTACCATTTGCTCATCCTCTTTGGCAGCCCAGGCAGGATTCTGGATCTGGTCACCAGCCTCCTTCATCAGCCGCAACTGAACATGCTGTAGATAGGCAGAGAAAGCCCTGCGAGCTTGCACTTTGCTGTGGACCAAGACAATCAGTCAGCTGTCTTCAGAGTAGTAACGAGAAGAGTTACAGAAATCAGGCACAGCTTATGGACCAAAGTACGGTCAGCAAGCACCTCCTAGGTACAGAAATATTGAAGCTCAAAGGAAGAAGGACCCTTTCACCCCACCAGTATTTTCAACGCGACCTTCAGTTCACCAAGATAGGGTTGGTATTGCAGGAGAGAGAACTTACAAAATACAGCAGATGCTAAGATCATCTCTAAAAATGGAATGCTATCCTTGCCTTTTCATAGCCTTAGCTGCTCTCCTCCAAAAGCCAATAACATGAACATCAGCAATACTGTGTATTTTTAAACCAAATTCAAGGCTCTGTTGGGCCTCTGTCTTCACAAGCATTTTGAACACCACAACAACAGAGCATAAAATAAATAAAGGGCTTGGTACTGGTGCCAGAGTTATAACAAAGGCCCTACAATTCCCATTGGAAATGAAAGAATTAAATCTGCAAAAGTAAGCTCTTCCCCTTCTGGCCCAAGGACACAAGCCAAATTTCATTGAGCAAGGCACCACTGAAGAATGAAAGAACATCAGCAAAATCTGCTGTGCAGCTGGCTGAACATGTTGGGAAGCTGCGAGCATGAACTGAGGAGAGGACTGGGAGGGACACATTGCTTCTCGTTCCCTCACAATGGTAGTGACTTTAGTGTACACATCTGTTATGACAGAAATTGCTGAAAGCTTTGACTAATTTTGTTCGTTGTCATCTTGGCCTAAACCCTGTTCTCCAACAGTCTGCTCTCCCAAGCTCCACTCTTCCTCGTGGCTTTCCCCATAGTCACTACAAGCTGTCCTTTGAATTGCCAAGCATGATTCCTCCTCTCCTATACCAGTACTGCAGTAACTAAAATATGTTAAAAATACCTGGTTACAATTCCTGTCTTCCATTGAACTCCAGAATGCACAGCAGGCCTTTAACACCTCTAAGCTCTGCATGCCACTCGTCATCACACCTACATTCTCTTCCTGATCTGTGTGGAACATCAGGACAACAATCCGAACCCTGACTAAGAACCAATACTCTACACATCAGGCCACCATATATCAGAAAAGGCTCTCTCCCAAGGGCTCTCTAGGACTGCCAGGTTTGTTTTAGGTGTAACTTAAACATCTTGTGACCAGAAGTTTAAGATCTGTGCTGGTAGGAATTAAGGACCCTCCATTATCAACGTCAGCATGGTAACACAATTATTTGCCTGCACCTGATACTTCTGTGATTACAAAATGGGAACCTGAAGAAAGTCCTTGTGTATAAGACTGCCTCTCCTCCAGTATGAGGAATATTGAAACCTGAGACCTTAAATGCAGGAACAAGTAACTCCCTTTTCTTTTTACTTCCCTGGAAATGGCACAGTCAGGGGAACAAGTTTCATTTGACTGTCAGCTCTTCACCAATAATACAGAATATGTGGAAGGCAGAGAAATTGCCTCATGAGGCCGACCAGAGGAAAGAGAGAAGTCCTAACACTTATAAAAACTGACTGGAACAGGCCTGGTTTCTTTTGGATGAAATTTTCATTACTTCAGCTCCTCTGCCTGTTGACCCCACAAGCAAGCCTTTCATCAATGACAAATCAGATAGGGCCAAGCCCAGCACAGTCCTGGAACATGAGGTCACCACAAGCCTCACACGCTTCTGTGGGGAATCCCAATAGTACGGGGCACTGAGCAAGTTCCTGCCAGGAACACCAGACAGAGCTTACATTCTTGGCAGGAGTCAGTTCTATATATAGGTAGACAAGAGCATTACTGAGTTCATCCTTAAAACAGGTATCAGAATCTTCCCTGTCATGACAGCAAATGTTGCTGCCACAAGACAACATCAGAACAATCCCCAAATCCATTTGATAGTTTCGTTTCTGAGAGGATTTTTGAATTAAGAAAGCAACAACAAGCAACAATTATTTTCTCTGCCCTTGGATATTTTTCACAGAAAACAATGCTGCTTCTTACCTAGAAGATGTAAAATCCTCCTACACAGATATACATGATGACTTTCTTTTTGCCATTCCTGTCCATCTGCAAATAGACAGTTTTACTACCCACATTTAAGGGGAGGATCATGCTTTTAAACATCTAGTAGGACCCTGGTTGGTTTTATTCTACGCAATCTCCTCCAGCACCTCTCTTTTTCAAGCAAGAGAGCCAAGCATCAGAACACGCTCTGCTTCATGCTGCCATACCCAACAGCAGGCAATGAGATGTTTCAGTAACTTGTCACTCCCAAATCTTGCTGTCAGGAGGTGATGACCCCGAGCAGAGATTATTATTAGAGGTTAAAAATTCTATCACCAAAAATAAAAGCACTCAGGTAGTCCTAAGCAACTTTTCTTTGATAGTTTAATATATGTTTATACCCACTTCTTTGGAAGTGCAAAGAATGAAAAGACGAATTTTAGAATTCAATAGCAGGCATCCTGCATTAAGACAGAGACTCATTTTAGAAGCCCGAGTTGACCAAAAAACAGCTTCCATCATCACATCAGAGAATAGCAATGGAAATTATGGCTTACACTTTTTACTGATCCAACAGGTCAGGCATTTAGGTAAACCATCAGTCTTTTCAACGATCTCCTTTCTGTGCCACCTAGTTGTTAAGGCAGCCCACAGTTAGACAAAAACCCCAGGCCCTTTTCTCTAGGGTCCTCTTATGTCCTCACACTCATTCATGATGTGGCACATCCTCCATGTTTTAACCAATATTAGCTGCTAGTCAAAACTTAAGGCAATTCTCACCTCAGATTTCCATGCTTTTGAAGAATCTGCAGCAAGTTAAACTGAGATTCTGAGTCTGTTTTTCGAAGAAATGGCTCTCCTCCACCTCCAGTTTCCTTGTCAAGCTTTTTTGGCAACCTCTCCCGACAAGTATTTTTCATCAAGTCAGAGAGCTTTGGCTTGCTTTTCACCTGGGTGTCCAAAAGAGACCCAACAGTTCTATCTAAGTCTTCATCTTCATCTGCATCCACCTCCTCTTCCTCCTCACCTTCTGTGTCTGATTTGAGAGACAGCTTTGTTGGGTCTGATGTCCCTGTAGTAGAGGAGAAATCACTTATGCTGGTTAAGGAAAAAGAGGGGAAAAAAAAAAAAAAAGAAGTGGGGAAGACTGGCCTGCTATTTATACCCTTTGGTTTACTTCTAAACTCTTTTCTGCTAGAAGGACAGAACACCTCCATTTTAGGATAGTATCTTAAGTATTGCTGCCCTTTATTATTCTTTCTGTCTTTCTGCTTTAGTATCAACCACTTGAGAAGGCAATTTTCCCAATATCAGAGAAAAAAGACCAAGATTAACTGTACAAATGAAAAAAACACAAATCAAAGAAACAAAGGTATTTTCCTGTATTTTATCCTGATTCTTACATATATACTGACATATATAGTCTCACACTTGATGTATATGCTAATTTTTTGTATTTTTGTGTCAGAAAAAAACAAAGCTATGAAATCTAAACTCCCACATGTGCCAATACAGATCACATACCTTAATACAGCACCAAAATCATTTTGTAACAATCTCTCCCATTGCAATCCGAAAATGATTTTGGTGCTGTATTAAGGTAACAATCTCTCCCATTGCAATCCATATCACATAGTGACTAGAAAGAGTTTAGATTATGGCTTCAGTAGCAGCCCCTTTTGAGGATCATTCACCTCTGTATCCTTTTAAGTTTTTCCCACATCAGCTTGGATAATGATTTCTGTCTTTCCAAAAGCTGAGTCGCATACTGCTGAATTCTTGGACGCAAAAGGCAACCACAAGCTTATCTTCAAGAAAATATTGATTACCTTTCGTCATATACATGGGGATGTGGAATAGTAGGAATGAAATTCTAGTCTCTAATAAGGCAGAAAGCTCAGAAAAAAGAGTGAAGTGAAAACCATTAACACTTGAAATGAAAACTATGAAAACTTCAACCTGTGAATCTCTCTAGGGACTACAAAGGCCAGAACAACCCCATTCACACACATTTTAAATGAAAAGAGTCCTTGCTTTGTTTTGATTAGTTGCTCATTTAGGACTCCAGCCACACATACCTGATGATCTTGTCCGTGCTGTTCTAGCCTTGCCATGACATCGCCGACGCTTCCGTAACTCCAGTGAAACAAGCTTTCTCTCATAAAAAAGAGAATGAGAGTCTACAGCTTCCAGCCTCACATCCAGCCTTCCATTAAAACCTGCTCTGGGAAGCAGAATAGAGAGACATCCTCAATCTCCCTTTATACTTCTCTCCTTGATGACACAAGAGACTTAGTAGATTAAATTTCTTCAAGAAACAGTTTTCCTGACACAGGGAAGAAATACTTACGATCAGTCTAATTTTGCTCTATTTAAAGCCTGCAAATGTTTGAAGGGAGTCTTGCAAGTACTTTACAGAACATCAACTCTCAAAGCCCCAAAACGCACTTATCTAATGTCATGCTTTCGTGACTGAGCAGCATCTGTCCATCATGCAGCAGCTCAAGACACAATTAATGCAGAAAATTGGATTGCAAGAGTACAAAATAATGGAGGGGAGCGAGAAGACAGCACATGGACCTGAGTCCAGTTTTCTGAACCTTTTATGTAGACACCTTGTTCTTCACTGTTTGGTCAGAAATAAGAATTTTAATATAATTTGAGTGAAAAATTACAACCTTTCTACAAGTTCTGCGTAAACCAAGGGAGAAGGAGCCCTGCCAGATTCCTTAAGGGAAACAAACATAACTTTTTGCCAGTGCACAAAGATCCAAAGTGTTCTTTATGATAGAAGTGGGAACATCCACAGAAAATTCCTGTTTCTGCTATATCTAAAAGATAAGTGAAAAGTGAATATATGGGTATAAGTCCAAAATCCTCATGCATTACAGGATCTTTTGAGAGAACTCAGTGTTGTGGTTTAGCAATATGGTAGGAATATCAAAGTAGAAAGCCTAAGAGGAGCAATTTTGAGGTTCAATCCAACAAAACCATGCTGGGATACTCTTTGCTCACTGTATTTACTTTTCTAGAATTAGAACGTGGAAGATGAAGCTGTGGAAATCTAAATTTAGAACAAATCCTCCAAAGTATAAATTATTTAATTAAGAAGCCATTTACCGGGATCTCCCAGTGACAAAGTCTGTTTTCTTCTTGCCCCTACAATGGGAAAAATGGCAAAAATTACCTTCCATTCTGGATCGACTGGATTAAAAAGCCTCTGAAGTCTTTCATATGTACAATGAAAAGGCCCAATTTACAGAATTCCTTGTGAGTTCTATCTTAAAGGAGAGGAAAAAAAATGCTCCAAAAGAGGAAATCTGAGCAGCTGTTCTACAATTGATTCTTGCATTTGTCTGGCTTAAATTGGAGAAGCTGTCATTTGGAACTACCCTCTAGACAGATCCCTGAAAGTACATAGCAAAAAAGAAATAATTAAAAAATTGTACAGCGCTGATGAACTTCTGTAAATATTGTCTCCTCAGTCAGCAACCTTATCCTTACTCCGTAGTTACTTTGTGTATCTCAAATTTGGATAAAAAAAACATCGAGAAGGAAAGGTGTTAAACATACAGTGAACGATACTGCATACAACTCTCAATGGAAGTTCAGCTAGCAGCATGAACTGTCATTCCCACCCTAGCACAACACAGAGAAAGAGACATCAAATCACACTTGCACAGGTGAAGACATAGGGATACTAAACTTTTGGAATAAATTTCAGTGCTTACTTTACACAAGGACAAGCTCTAACATGACTAAATTTGAAAAAAAAAAGGTAAGCAATGACCACCTATAATCCCATCATAGAGGAATCCAGGTGCTTGAAGGTTTTTCCTGTCTATAGTCATGTTTTTACTCCATTAACTTCCATGCCTTTTGTGTATTGTCCTTTTTCCCCTTAGATTCAGAAGGACAACTCGTAAAAATATGAGAAACCTCCAGTCACTGGCACACTACAGAAGAGACATACAACTATTACCACCCATATAAATCACAGCCCAGTGTTTATAATATTGGATAAGTGAAGAATCAATCCTTTTCATGCTGTTTATGCCTTTTGCCTCCCTCCCAAATAGTAAAGCTTTCTACCTGTCCTGAAACAGACGTGTAGCCAGCATGTAGTTCATTGATGTCTTGTGCTCTAAAAACGATCTAGAAAAGCAAAATACAGGATGTATAAAGATAGAGCTCAACACAATGAAAGGCAGCATAATAGAGAAATAAATGATCTATAAAAAACATCCCAGAAGTGGATCGAGACAATACGCTGTGCCATAACAGAAAAGAAGAAAGGAGGAGAGCTATCACTTCTCAGCTGAAGTTCCTGGTGAGGCAAGAGACACAGAGAAACATTACAGACTGGAACAGAAAGAAACAGAAAAGCATAATGTAGTATCAGTCACAGCATGAGTCCTATATTGTTTATGGCCTAATGACAGAGTACACAGTATGGACAGCTCTAGGATGTAAAAGCAGATAGCAGGAACGGACTCTCTGAAGTGAGGACATTTTTATTCTGATGGAAAAGCAACACCAGAAACAATGCTCAATAGCCTTCCGTGAGGCACAGTTAGGCAAAGCAGCAGCAGTTAAAGACAAGGGATCAGAAAAAAGCATCCTCAATGCTAAAATAAACTCTACCAAACCCCTCAATATGTGTCTTTCTGATTGCTAAGTTTGTTGATCTACGTATATCTAACACAGAATATCCCTCAACACAGAGCACCAGTGCAACACTGAGCCATCCTATTGGACTCATTCTTACCCGTAAAGGTCCCATGTTGATGGAGTAGGGAATATGCGGATGAAACCTCCTCTCCGTTCATTCTCCTCTCTCACTCGACGAAGAACTTTTATCTTGGAATAAAAAGAGGGAAAAAATAAGCCAGCAAAATAGATACAATGAAAATTAAACCCTAGGAAAAAAATATATCTGAGTTTCAGAGGACAAGACTATTACTGCAGTCCTGGGAGTGGGCTGGGTGCATATGGTATCCTTAAGCAATTTTATCTTGCATTTAAATTCTGAAGGAGTCTACCACTGTTTGGAACACATACGTATGCCTGGCATGACTAAGGGCAAGGGCAGTACCAGCAGTAAAACTCAACAGTTCAAAAATTATACTTCTGTCAAGTTTTTCGTATATATATATGCACTTGGTCTTTGCTGAACAAATAACCCCAAATATTGCATGAAAGCCAAGGTAAATAAAAGATATTTAATAGTCTACCTACCTCCTCCATGGATAGACCTAGCACAGAGATGCCTTGCTTTCCTGTTGCTTTTTCCTTGCCTGAGGGCATTGGGTTTTTAATTTCAGCATCACTGGCAGACAGAGGACGGGCACGCTGTAGAGACAATGTGAATCCAGATTTTTCCCTTTTCCCCTCTCAATTTACTTTAAAAAAACCCCAAACCATTTACATTCAAATTCTAGGACCCCATTCCCAGCAGAATCTACACTCGAGAGTACTACAGCCAGAATTCACAATTCCACACTCCAGCTGTTCAGGAGTCCACACCCCAGCAGGCACTAAGCATGAGTATTCACATTCCTAGTTTTTAGCACAGCAGGACTCACAATTTAGGCATCAGTGCTGACATTTACACCCCTGGCCCTTCCAGAAAGACATGAGACATACTCAAAAAGCACCAAAGCCAGGACTTCATACAGAGAAGTCCTCAGCCAAGGGGCACTAGAGCCAGCATTCACACTCACGGGCGCCAAATACACTTGGATTCACCTCAATGGTACCAGAACCATGTTTCTCTGTTCCAGTTGCGTCACTACACTAGAAGAACAGAACTATAATTCACTGATGAGTTGAAGTTGCAGGGAAAAAGTGAAAACTTCAGTTCACCATCTGTTACTCTTTTGTTACTATACTGCTGGATCTCAACTTGCTACTTCACTCAGTTAATGGACTGATCTTGCATATGTACATAAGATACATCATGCAAATTTGCATATACATGCAAATTTTAAAAATAAGAAAAGAAATGATTTGCAGACAGTCTCTCCAAGCTCATGCTTAACCTGATGGGCAGTCCTGATCAACTCTAACAAAGGATAGGAATTCAAAGTGTCTTCAAATTATCAGGATTATAAAAAAATATTAAAACACCAGCAAGACTGAAATGTTTGAACATGTTCTCAAGTACACTTTAGATGGTCTTAGGCCCAGTTCAGATAAACTACCTCTAAAAAACAGCATTAAAAGAGTCTAGCTGAGGTCTCATGCTTTTATACAAAATTAAAATTTTCTTTTAGCACTGTAATGAGCAAAGAATGCACAGAGCGCCTTCTTAATCTAGAAGAAAACCACGACAGAACCCTTCAGATGGATAAGCCCAGGAAAATATCTCCTACTTGCTCAGATATAAAACTCATGGCAAGATCAGGTTGTATCTTTATTTGTAAGGACTACTGGAATTTAATTCCGTTCTCCGTTTCATTAGAAATTGCAAGCGGCTATTCAGAATCTGCAGATGAAGCAATTGCAAAAGCAACAGGCATTGCACTAGAATGGGTTACACTGCAGTGATTGGCACAGAAAGATTCAAAGAGGAAACAGATATAGCAGGTGCCAGCTGAAACATTTTGTTAATCCTGATGAAAACTAATTAAATAAAATGAGAGAAAAAATCTGGATGAAAAGGTAGGAGACACAAGCGTTTGCAGAAGAAGCAGATTTGCTTGATGCTATAGATGGCATTAAGTTAAAAGGTTTTTAGTCTCTCTCCCTAAGCTCTCCTCCATTTCAAAAGCACAACTCAACAACTTTGCTTAATAACTTCCTCTAAAACCTCCTCTTAAAAACCATTTCCTGATACTACTGTAACAATCATCATGTGGGAACTGCTGCTCAAAGAGAATATTACAGGAAGTTTTTCATCCTATCAGATGATCTCCTTTACTAAGGAAATACTTCAATGAAATCGCCTCCATTGTCTCTCGATACAATGGAGATGATTTCATTGACTACAAACAGAAAATGTATGCCTATGTATTGGCAGCTCTGGCTCCTACGACTAGTGAAGCTCTGTCTCCTACCTGAGAACAAACTACACCATCAAAATGCTAGAGATAAAACTAACTTTACTGAACTTCCTGAACAAACAGGTTTTTTTTCAGTTCTTCACTGCAGAATTCTCTCTGGCTATAGCACAGAAATGTCTCCAAGTTCACAAAGATCTTGTTTCCTCTTTGATCCAGCTTATCTTTAAAAGTATAAATAAATCCAGCCACATTGTTTTATCTCCAAATTCTGCAAGCATCTCTGGTTCCCACATCGTGATTCTAATTATACTAAGCACTGCCAGCAATTGGCACAAAGATCCTTCCTATTCTCTATGAAACCTCATTATTCAATAAGACTCTTTTCTCTTAGCCTCAGCTAAACTTACACAGAATGACATAAATGGCAGTGCATAGAATGAATTAGGTTCTCAAGATGATTCCATCTGTCCCACCTTCCTTCCTGCTGGGAAACCTCAAAAAACATGAGAATCATTGCTATTAAGTTCATGCAGGAAGCCCAGCAGCAAAATAATGCCTACCGTGTCCCCACACAGCCAGGTGCTTAGAATTGTAAACTAACTTTGATTTGTCCATATGGCTTACAAGGAGGATGCCAAATGTGACATTTAGAAAGGTGGATCAGTGTGACTTATGCTAACTATAGTTCTACATTTTCCCATTATCTTTAAGAAATCCTTCTTATCTCTCTATCTATTTTGACCCAGTTCACTCAAATTTTTATAGTTTCCTTCAGATGACTGTCTCACAAAAAATAATTACTTCTCTTACGGGGGCCACCTGAATTTTTTCAATACAGATTCACCTGTGCTATCCTTTTCATTCATATCCTTATTTCATCCCCTGTAGGACACGACAAAAATTCCTCCTCCCTTTTGGTGCGACACTCCTATTTGCTGCTGCTTTCACCAGCTCTTCCTTTGTTTTTGTGCTGTCCTTTTCAAGGACATACCAAATCCAGAATACTGTGCTTCCACTGTCTCCATCATTTGATAACCAGAGGACAACTTTATCTTTAAAATCTATATCCAACTTGTTTAAAATGCAGTTCAGAAATACTTGTAGGCTTAAAAACTTTGAGGGATTTGACCCAGTTGACCTTGACACTCAGCACACCCCACCTACTCTTTTTTTAAGCTGCTAGAACTGATTTAAGTGTTTTTCCAACCTTTGCTCTAGCCACATGGAAACATATGCCAGTACTTATCTATCTCCACTTTTTTTGTTGACTTTTCTCCCCACCGGGCTACTTAGCTGCAAAATATATTTTGGGATCAATTGCGCCAAAAGTATTGTACGAGGTAGCATTTGAAATTGCATCCCTTATGCTGGTGAAGGGACCTGAAGGGTACTTACCAATCTGGTGTTTGCTGTTTGTGACTGTGCAGACACAGGACGCTGCAAGAGACACACAAAGACAATAAAAACTTTGCGTTCTCCAAGACACTATCATCCCTGCCCAAGTTGCAGAGACATTGTGAGTGCCCTAAAGCTAAAGGGCATAACTGAAGTCCAGAGATATAGCTAACAGCTTTTATCATCTCAGTTCAGACCATCTTCATATCATCCACAAACGTATCCCGTCCCCATTCCGAACGAGGCAGTAATCCTAACTTCAGATGTGCTCAACTGTGCAGAATCCATCTGCACATACACACAATTTTCAAAAGCACAAAGAGCTCTGCAGAACAGATGAATGACCTCAACTTTCATGATCAAAATTCATATTTTTGTAAGATAAGAGTTACCCAGAGGAAAATATTTAATAGCTATGTATTAAAGAGAAACAGATGCTGTTGAGTAGAATTGTTCATAGAACTGAGGGGGTAAAAAACACAGTAGACATCCTGAACACCCAGAAGCCATTTCATTTACATATCTCAACAATACTCCAGTTCTTGTGAAGAAACAAGATGCTATTTAAGATTCCAAAACAGGTGTAGGAATAGCAGAGTGTTAAAATGGACCCTGTATTACTTATCTGGCATCAGGCCTACAAGCAAGACCAGTTTAATGACAGGGGTAGAGTCAAAAGAAAACTATTATCATAGGAGCTTAGATTTTTCTTGCCTTCAGTGGCATTCAGGCTGTCTTCCTCCTCTCCAATGCCCAAAAAGAGCAAGTGGTGTAAGAAAGGATTCTCAAGATACCCATCTATCATTTCTAGCTGTACTACTGCCAAGTTCTCTACAGTTGGTCTACACAAAACAGGTTGAGGTCCCTTTATTGCTTACGATTAACTGAAAAAAGCTCCAACCCAAATCAACAATAAGTTAAAGGAAGCAGCTAAATTGCTTATTTCCCTAGAGGGAAAAATGCTCAGAGTGAAACCAAAGAAATTGCATAAGGAACTTGCAGTCCAGTCTGGTGAAACTCAGAAAATAGAATAACTATCTGATGACCAAGCATGCTGCTCTGAGCATTTCTTTCCCAAGAAGCAACTTTTACAATGTTTAAAGATGGCCTACGTGAACAATCAAAACTTAAGACATAATTAAGGAGTTCAGAAAAACAAGAGGTTCAAAGTACCCTTTGCGACTGAGAACGGGAACAGAAGTATCAAAGATCCAACAATCTGAGATAAAATGCATTCAGCAAAGAGCAGGTTAAAACATTCTTGAACAATGGGATTCACCTATTTAGGTACTTAAGAAAAAAAAACATGCTATAAAATTTTATCACTGGATTAGAAGCCTGTTTCTAGTCAACATAGGTAAGGGGGACACCTGTCCCAAAAGGTAAGTTAATATCATCTCATAGCCATTGCTCTGTCATATTAATCTTTGCACATTTCAACTGGCCAGGCCTTATATCTATTTGTGTTTTTTTCAGCAAAATAAATCTACAAATTTAAAGCCTCCTTAAAATGCAATGCTTCTCAACAGCTCAATTTTCTGGTACTATCTTGTATAATTTTTTTCAGATAAAAGACATCAAATTACCAGGATCTGATCACATTACTTTGAGAGAACAATACTTTTTCTGGAATGGTTCCTAATTTAACTGACATACCTTTTGTCTGCCACAGAGAGCACCTTTATGGCCAGAGGGATCTGTATGAAACATTATCTATTAAATTTGCTTTAGAAGCTTTGGATTCAGCCACGCATCCTAGAGATACTCACCTTACCAGCTATCCACCTCTCTCTCAGTGATTCAAGACACTGAGTTTTACAAGAAGCAAAACATTGCTATTTCTGTGAGTTTTCCCTATACCAAAACAGACAGGGTATTGGTACTTTGTCACTGAACAAAAATGACTTTTCATTTGCTAATTGAACTTGAGCTACACAGCCATGTTGCACGTCCCTCCCAGGAGCATATGCATCAGCTGCAGAAAGCGTCAGGATACACGGCCTGCCTACTTGCCGGAGAAATGCATTTGAAAGTCCAAATGACATAGGGGATCTCCCTGCCTTTTGTAAGCGCTCCACTTCCACAGATATTTATGGAATCCATCTCGCAGCCAAAAAGAGATAGAGAACAACTGCCCTTCAGTATTACAGTGCTAAGAAAGCACTACCTCAGCAGAAAAGGTAATGGACAGTCACAGCAAGCCACATGAGGCCGCAACCCAAGGATCCATGGGAAAGGAAGTGAAAGATCCAGGACTGAATGGGAAAGCTGCCTTAAATTTCAAATGCAAAAACCTCTTTCTGCCTAGAAGGAGGTCTTGGGAGACATTCATAAAGCTCTATGGTTCTGAAAGCTTGTTGCCCACAACAGAACGAAAGCGGCTGAAAAGCCCGTAGCTCAGGTGCATTCCCTGAGTCTCTTCTGTAGTTATGCTAGAAAACCAGATAAACCTCACACGCTCAACTGACCCTCTCACCCATAAGCCAAATTCAATGAGAATGACTTTCCTGCTGTCCTCCTCAGCTCTGGCTTGTTGAAGTCACTTACTGGCAGCTTCTGGTACGGATTTCTCCTCGCAGATTCAGATGAATGATAAATAGCCCGGCTTGACCGCTGGCCTGGATCCTGGCACACAAAGCCTGTGGGTATCAGGAGCCACATGAGAATTTTAAGACAGGCAAACCCTGAAATATAAACCTAGCATTCCTGTTAATGATCTCTGTCTATACATGACCTTTTTGTCCCTGCCCAAGGACCAAAAAGGATGTTTTTCTTTTTTATAGCTTGCTTTGTTTAATCCCAAACTGTACATTGCATTACATGTTTTGAATAAAACTGGAACTTGCTTCAAAACCAAGTACTTAAATCAATATGATGGGTCCTTGAATAGCAGCATAGAAATAGGCTCTGTTTCTTGAATAACTGAGCAGGTCACCTGATAACAATTCTGCCTCTTTTGGTATTAGGGGTAAGCTCCAGGAAGTAACTGAACCAAGATGTACTATGGATGCCTAAAAGGCGTTGTGCACTAGACAGTCAGGGAGCTCTCACAACCATGACTCCACTTCTAACATAGCCTAACCAGAATGCACACACTCAACCTAAAAATAAATGCATGAATACCAATTCTGTGGGCTAAACAGAAGTCACCTGCTAAAAAGAAAGAGTAATGTCATCAAATACCAAACCAGGGACTCTTAATACCACCTAAACATCACAAACAGCCAGATTATTATGTAGCTGAAATATCCACACATAACTTCCCACTGCTAAATACAGTTACTCTGCTTAACTAAATTTTTCTACTATACTCACCTAATAACACACAACTCAAACCTACCTTTTATTGGTTTTAAATGAGGGAAAGATTGAAGAACTTTGTTACACTCACCTACGAGGGTGAACATATCTGAAAGCATGCTAGCTTTGATCTTCAGGTCCAAAGGAGCATCACTACACCCACATGCAACAGAGGACAAGAGGAATTATTTGTCTGGTTAAATGAGAGGAATACATCAATATCCAAGATATCTTCCAATATAGTTTCTTTGTATTGGTCCTTAACACAGACAAAGTCAGCTTGGGAGGAAAACTAGGTGATTTCCACACACATAGGTAAAGATGAAACAGCAACACATTAATCTGTTTCCCTTTATCCTTTTTTCACAGCTTTAGTCTTCTAATGCAACAACATATGGCCTTGTTTTAGCTCTACTTGGCTAGAAACATTTTCTTCAAACGTTATCTATGCTACGTTTCATGGAGCAGATAGAGGTTGCTCTTGTAGAATTATTAAAAACCACAATTAACTATACCTCTTCCACATAAAATCAGATGGGTCAGTTTAATGGATAGGAACAAACATTTAGGGAAGGTGATGGATTTGAAGAGATCAGACAGTGGGGACAGATGGGAAGCATCCATAATTTTATCCAGGGGGGGATGTGTGTGTGTAATCAATGAATACTGTTCAGATCAGACAGGCAAGAGAGTCGACACATCAGCCATGTTCTGCAGCAGTCATAGATGCCAACAGCTTGGACAAATAAAATGGAAATCATAACAAAGCAGAGCAAAGGATGCAGATGCAAGTTAAGACTTTTAAGTAGCAAAGGATGCAAATAATTCACCGTGTATGTATATGAGCACAAACACCAAACCAGGAAATTAAATATTGTGGAAACATTTTAGTTGCACCTGAAAACAAAATGGGTACTGTGGAAGCCAGGGTTATGAACAGTGTGTGAAAAAAAAATCTATGCAGGATAAAGAAGCAAGAAAAAAAAAAAAAAAAGAGTCAGATATGGCTATTCCAGGAACATACAACTTAAACTTATTTATACTGTCATAACTAAAATACTACTCAGTACTACAAAAGTGTATTGTGCATCTGTGCTCCTGTAAAGTTAAACAGTAGTCCAGAAAACACACATAGTTGGAGATCTACGAAAATAAATCCTCAAGTTTCATTAGAGTATGAGGGTCAGCATAACAGCCAAGACAACACTCACTCTTCAGATTTTAGCTAGAGAGTACTAGACCAAAAGCTTGAGCTCAAGCATGTGTCTACACACTCAAGTTCAGCATAATGCCTGAACTCTGCTTGGACTCCAAAATCTTGAAGTTTCTACTCAGCCAAGCAGATTGAAACCCCACACAATAGCCTAGAGAGTTTCAAAATTCAACTATGATGGGAGATTATGAAGTGTTAACAATGATGATGGACTGTGGAGGAGAAATAATTAAAAAGAAAATGGAATCCCAACTGGGTTCTTTCAAAACCTACTGCTGCAATAAGTTTATGCAACAGGAAAAGCAAAGGACTATCCTCTCTGTCAATTTAGCATTGGAACAAATACTCCGCAGACATCATGAAATCATGCCCTCCTAGGAACACAAGTTTCAAGGACAACCATCTCTAGCAACAGTTCCAGCCTCATATTAAACTGGGAATCACTTACCAGGCCAGTGATGGGGATAAGTTCACTTCCAACAGCCAGGGCTTCAGAGTGTCATCAATAAGGACATCAAAACCATACAGTTCTGAAAACACAGCAGATACTAAGTTTACCTTACTGCACCTTTAAACATTCAGGTAAGGTCAACATTAGTCTCCATCAGGTCATTTCTATCTACATCATTTATCCAGTGAACCCTCTACAGCTGAACAAGTAACATTCTTCAAGTGGGAAATTTCACTTCCTCAGAATCAAGATTAAGTACATTCCACACAAACTGCAGTTCATGTAGAACTCTCTACTTGAGCAAGTATGTTTTCACATAGATTTGACATGTTGTGCTTGTGTCAATTCTACTTCTTTCATTGGATCCCAAAAACAACAGAACTTCATTCTCCTTTTCAACTTTTTAATCCCCGTATTCATTGTTGCCATCAGCTACAGAAAACCTTGCTTCTTTCAAGCATCAGCTTCTTTTCAATTACTCCTGTATGTTTTTCTGCAATATCCGCATGGGAGTACAAGAGTCTTCTCCTCAGCAGCTCCATCTACATGGACAACCTCCCATAACTCTTTATCTTATTGACAGCTTGCCACTTTGCAGCAAACCACTACAGAAATATTTTTTCTTTAGTTTCTAAAACATTCATAACATATTACATCTGCTAGATGTGTTCTTGCTCTACACAGGTCAGACTGAAGCCAGCTTCCCATTCCAAAACTGATTTTACTATTTCACTCTATACACACATTCTCTCTAGTTTGGAAAGAGCTGCAAAAAGGATGCTACACAATGACAACTGTAAATCAGAAGCTGGTGTTAATGCAGTTCCCTCTTCCAGCATTAAGAAAGGCAATTAATGATCATCAGGGCAACTTATGCACTTTTTTTTCCCAAAACACTGCAGAACAGGGTATTGGCAGAGAAGGATTTCCATGGAATTAACCAGTTCCCTAGCACCTGGAAGTGAAAGCAGGAGAATTTCTTTGCCATGCTGCTTTCCTTGAATTCTGGCCCTGGCCTTTTGTCACCTGCCTGACATTGATGCTGGCTCCAGGGAGCTAGACTGCTTGACAAGATCTTCCTATGCAGACAGCTGTGCAAGAGCTCATGTAGCTTATAATGGCAAGTTAAAGAGCTGGGGCGGGGAGGGGGGGGGCTTGGAAGGGGAGGAAAAGGAAGCAGAGTGAGTACTGCCCGCTCAGTTTTCTAGACTGTGTAGCCAGACATTGAGTGGGAAGCAAAACAGCAGAGAGTTAAGGAGTTGGTTCACTCCAAAGAAATGAGGCTGAATCTATGTTTGGCTCTCTTGCTCCCCAGACAGAAAAGGCTGCAGTAGAGGTAAAAGGAGGAGGTGGCGATTTTAAGTATAAACATTAGTAAAGCATTTTGACCAGAAGAATCTTCGGATGATTTTAATACATTATTTCAAAATATAGTATCAGGTTTGGTGAAGACCTGTGACTCTCAATGGCAAACCAAACTTCAGCAGACAGGCAGCTCATGCCCGAGGCAGAGAAGCAGGTCCATAGCAGCTGCTGGTCTGCAACCTCCCAACACTAGTCAGGAAGAAGAGTATTTTGTTTTGACTAGCTGTTGCTTTTTTTTTTTTTTTTGCGCTGCTGGCCATTTCCTCCTTCTGCCCCTCAAAGGACCTTTGCTAGTACTCTGGCTCCTCTGACTTTGTCCTCCTCTCCCACACTTTTTTCCCCCCTTCCAAATCACTTGCTCTTTAAACATCCCTCTTTTCCCACTCAGTTACTCACTTACTCCATCCACTTGTACAAATACATATGGGAAACCTCTTGACATTAGCCAGCCCTGACCATGCTGCTGGTGCTTTACACTCCTTTGCCTTGTGTCTGCCTTGTTTATTAGGACAGTAAGCTCTTTGCGGTATTCCTGTTGACTCAATTCCACTGTTAAACACAGACATCTAACACCATTTGCAATGCCTTAGGGTCCCCTAGGAAGACTCCACTGCTACTCCATAATTCCTCAAGTCTCATGTATTCTAGGTCATATCTACAACCCCTAAACAGATGTCTCTGCTACCTCAGGGCATCAGGAGCTATGCAATATCCACGTTCTGGCAACCAAACCAAGCCTCACAGGTTCCTGCACAGCACTTAGCACAAAGGGGTTCTCAAGTCTGCCTGGGATACCAGGGCACAAACAGAAGATAAATTACCTGTGGTTTCAACTATCCCAGAAATATGTCCTTGGCCCTCTTCCACATTGAGAAAATGCACTACCTAGATTAACACAAAAGTATCTTTTCTACTGTGAAACTCCACTATCATTTGTAAGAATAAATGCATAGGCAGCACAAAGATGTAGAGTCACATGAGCATAGGAAGACCAGTAATATATCCTCTGCAATTACTAACTTAAGCAAGACTGCCACTTCCATCTGTAGAGAGAGTAAAGAAACCAGAATGACTGAAACACATGCCTCAGGCTGTGGCAACGGTAGGTTTATGACAACCCACCTTGCAAAACTACCATTATTAAGGGAAGAACAGAAAAAAACTAAGATATCAAGTTTCCACAGTGCCTTCCCTTGCTCCCCTCCTCTTGCTACTACAATACACAAAAGCATGTTTCACCTTTGCAGTTTGCTACAGAGATTGGAGTTATATCAGGAGGTACCAGCTGTTACCAAGACCCAGCAGAAACAGCCTGCCTCCCTGCTCCGACTCCCATAGAGAAGTCACTGCTGGCCAAGCTTCCCATTCTCCCAAGAGAAGGGCTAGCTTCAGACTCAAGTCTAACAGCAACAGTTCAGTCAGAATTTTTGGCAATGTCATTATTCAAGACTAAGAGGAAGGCTAGAGACATGGTCTCAAGCTTTTTGGTTCTAGTAAACTACCACGTATTCCAAGTTTGGCTTATAATCGTGTCAAAGACTGCACTGGCACTCCCTCTTAGAAAATATCCCCAAAGAATTTGCTATTCTCTCTAAGTCTAGAAACTAAGTCACAAGTGATAGCCTGGTAGCGCAAACAATGTTTTCATGATTTTGCATAGAATGAATATGCTCAATTCCTAGAGGGTCGCTATAATTGTGGTCTTTGTTTTCAGCTTGTTCACGGGGGAAAAGGAAGCAGCTTTACTGCAGAGTACATATTCTGCAATTGAATGGAGGCAACCTAGGGTTATGAAGGGACACGCACACTGACAAAAAAGCTGCATAGTATGCAACTCTTCCGCTTTCGCAATAAAAACCAACTGTCTCATTTCAAGCAGGAGCATATTTACAGACATTCCTAATGCAAGGAACTACACCTGTGCCACTGAAATTCATGTCTTCCCTTTTTCCTTCCTACTTTTTGTCTGCTTTATATAAAGGAATCCTGCAGACCATGCTTACAGACAACATGTATCAA
Organism: Charadrius vociferus; assembly: GCF_000708025.1. NCBI lineage: Eukaryota > Metazoa > Chordata > Aves > Charadriiformes > Charadriidae > Charadrius > Charadrius vociferus. Next base: position 9,853,576 of record NW_009648876.1, on the reverse strand, counting down.
GGAGCTTCAGTTAGAAAAGTTAACTGTGCTACAATTTCAACTAAAGCAGCAACCAGTCAGTGCAAGGCAGAAAAACTTCTGTGAGTATAGTGATGGACATACTGCTTTGTTGAACACATTGCCAAACTTGAGGCTTCAGAGACTATATAGTATTTTGTAAATGAACTCCATCACTTTATCTACTGATGGTACAGCACCTGCTTCAACTCTGGTAGAGCACAGCTTAACAGCTACGGGGACATAAACAAATCTACATCTTGGGGGCTATCACAGTCATGTCCCAAATCATTCCTGTTACCCTGCAAAAGGCCAGCATAATGCTTTGATAAGCAAAAGGCCACACTGTGTCATGTCAAGTGATAGAACAGAAGCCTCTACTCTAGACACCAAAGGCTTTGGAGAAAGTACTGATGCTGTAGTCTTGTGTGTGAATTTGCCTTGCACTCCAAATAATACAGCTTAGCTCCCTTTTTGTAGGGAACTTTATTTTAACAGAGAAAGGTTTTATCTCTCTGTTATTACAGGAAAGGACCCAACAAGATGGGACAGAATTATGCCACATGTTGGTCTTCTTGTCTGCTTCATGAGATGAAGATTCATACTAGCTTGGCCAAATGTTTAATTACCTCACTATGAGGCACTTTCTCCACAATAGGTAACCAGAGAAAGTCCATCACTAATAAGATGATTTCTCAGCCTTTTTCCCTTCTACTGAAGCCTGAAGGACACAGTCACATTCTCAATAAAAGTCTTCAGAAGTGGATCAGTTTCTGGGTGCCTACATAGAATCACAGAATATCTTGAGTTGGAAGCGACCCATAAGGATCACTGAGCCTAACTCCCTGCTCCTCACAGGACTACCTAAAAATTAAATCACATGACTAAGAGCATCGTCCAGACACTCCTTGAACTCTGACAGGGCTGGTGCTGTGACAACTTCCTTGAGGAGCCTGTTCTAGTGACTGACCACCCTCTCAGTGAAGAACCTTTTCCTAATGTCCAATCTGAGCTTCCCGACACAGCTTCATTCCATTTCCTCGTGCGCTATCACTGGTCACCAGAGACAGGAGATCAGCACTTCCGCCTCCACTTCCTCCCTTGATAAAGTTGTAGACTGTGACAAGGTCACCCCTCAGCCTTCTCTTCTCCAAGCTGAACAAGCCAAGTGACCTCAGCCACTCCTAAGTCTTACCCTCGAGACCCTTCACCATCTTGGTTGTCCTCTTTCTACATAAACCACTACTTTCTTTGCTGAACAGAAGATTACAGTTGGGCTTATCACCTATACCAAAAATCAGACTCAGAATCATCCTTCTACTCTGAAGTCAGAAAAACTAGTAAGGTCATCTTCAAGGCTAACATCAAAGAACAGGAGTCTCAGTGCAAATTGGGCTGCCTTTATAATCCTAATATTACAGGTCAAATAAATTATCACCCCTGAAGGAACGAGTTCTTCAACCCACCATGTGAGATCACACTGAGCGAAGCGGTTAAAATCCCAATAACCACCTTTGGACATCACTTAACTTCCCTTATGTCACTGAGGAACAGAACAGTACATACGCCTGCCACTTGTTCTTCAAGCTTATGTGGCCAAATTAAGAAAATGTAGTAGCAGGTAGTCAAAATAAAAGCCAGCTGACTCTGTAGATACATGTGTAGATGAGGTGAAGAAGAAAGCATGTTCCTGACTTCATTAGCCCAAGTTCTTCTTAATTCAAGTTCCTAAACAACAACTACCACCACCTTAGGCCCAAGCAAATTAGGAGACAAGAATAACCTGGTGTTTCTCACTTCCATGTTCTCATCTATCTGCTAAAGATCTTAATGTCACTACAAGAAACAATGGCAGTATAAGATGGAATGAGAAACCAGGGTTGAATCCGACTTTGGTAACGCTAGTCCACTGATTATAAATTGACGATGCTGGTCATTTCTTTATGGCTGTTTTTGAAAGAGTTAATTCTTCCTAGGTCTGCCCCAGCACCCTGAGAAAGAAAACTGGTGCTTCCAAACTGAGAACAGCTTCCTAAAGAAACCAGAAAGCTTCTGCGACAACAGGGATCCTGACTCTTCAGCTGAGCTCTGGGTGCTAAATCATCAGCAGTTAGATATCATTTAGAGCTATGAAGGGACAAGGAAAACAGTGCAGGGGTAGACCCCTACTCCTACAGGAGCTATCACTAGAAGACCTATCCCTTGAACTCATTTTACCCTTCAGGCTCAGGTGACAGTTTTGTAAAAAATTCTGAAGACATAGTTGTCATATTACAAAACCTGCCTTGGCACATTGAATCAAAAAGACCTGTCCTGAAAAGTACAGGGCTCCCGAATCTGATGGTAGCCAGAATACTCTAAGGACAACCTTTTTCAGATTCAAAATGGCATCTTTACATACTGGCTTCAAAGCAAAGACAGACAGTAAGTGTATAAAAATATAATGGATTAAGCTTTGCAAAAAAAGAGACAAGAGTAGGGAATACCTGTTCTGCTTTTCCTTGACATACCATCTATGAAACCAGAAAAAGATATAGGATATGTGTATGATATATGTATGGCTGACCTAAGTCTCTATGCAAGGACGTACCTGTACTAATGTCAACCAAGTCTGCACAGAAATTCCTTAAGAATCTCAAATTTATAGCATTCTGCAAAATTCATTATGGAGCACCCAGCACTGTTCAATACTACAAAAGGCTACCATTCCCCCAAACAAGTCAACCACTACTGGTAAGAAAATTAAATGCTTATGAAAAACAGGAACATTGATGGTTGAGAACTGGTGATTAGATACAAACGAAGACTTTTTTTAAGCATTTCGCTCCAGATCAGCGCCACTCAAGCAGTACAACATTTTATTGTTTGCTCTATACCATCTTAATTAGAAGCATAAGCCTGACCAATTCAGCCTTAGTACACAAGAGCAGCTAAGAAAGAAACTCATTGCTTTAGTGGGATCAACATGCCTATTACCCTACCCTGCCCTGCCTTCTTGATTGACACTGTTGAGCTCCCCCACATTGCCGGGTTGACTAGAGCTGGGAATGAAACGGGGGATTTAAACCTATTGCTTCTTCAGGCTCATGTTTCAGTGAGTACAGAAAGTGGTGCTACACCAGATGCTGGCAAAAATATATGCTGCACTCAGTTGCCTTCAGTTCATCCCCTGTTAAACCATCCTACAGAGAGATTTTTCAGACTGTCTGAAAGCAGGCCTCACTACCTTGTCAAGCCCACCCAGAAGTGTTTGCTGCAGGAGGCATAACAATGCAGTCTTTAATTGGCTTGCACATAGGTATCCCTATCATACTGCTCCTACACTGAGACATCATGTCCCTCAAGGTCAGTGCAAACCCCAGTTTCTCTTAAAGAAGGCTCCAGAGACAACTAACAACTCAGCTGGTGAACAGCTTCAGGACAATGCAGTGGTTCGGAGTCCTGCAGCATTCCCTCCTCTGGAGCTACTGGTTAAGACATTTTTTACTTGCAGCTTAATTTTACATGAGGAATTATTAGCTAATCACAAAGAACAAAACAGAGGCTTCAGATCACATTATTAATAACAATGCATGAACAAGGCCGCAACAGAAAGTAGTGTAAGTACTAAATGATTTTGTGATGCACTTGAGGGGAACAAAACTACAGAGCATCCCAAGTCCTCCGAGAGCTGATTATTACTAGAATGCAGAAAAAACAGCTCACATGAGGCCAAAAGGGGACTCGCTACAATCTTTCCACAAATTGTCAGCAGCGCTCCTCTCTTACATTAGAAAAGAATCATCCTGACCTACCACTCTCACTTTCTAGGCAAGTACGCGTAGCTGGAACCATACAGACTGTCTCACCAGTCTTATTTTAGAACATGAAGAAGCCATGAATAGAGTTTCTTCCCTTAAATCTAGAAAACAAGTATATTACATAAAAAAGTTACTTGGGAAAGGAATGAAGGTCCATAGCAGCACTAAACTGTTAGAAAAATAAAGTGGGCAGCCTAATCTAGACAAATGAGTACTTATAATTTAATTTTAGCAAGAAGGTGGCAATTGTGCTGGAGTCCTATTCCCTAGAAGAACATTACAAAGAGTAAAGTAGAATACACATTCAGTTTGTCATATTCTAGAAGCTTTCCAAACTAGGCCTACCTCTGTATCTGAATCTCAGAAACAGGTTTCTGAAGTCTGAGGTACTTTTCAAGTGATCAGTCTTTCTCAGGACACACACGCAGTTTCATTGTTCACAACCCAGAATGAAGAAAAAAAAAAAAGCTCTTGGAAGCCTCTACATGCTGCCTTGAAATCTTCATTCCCAGTTTTCTCCCTCATGTTAACAAGCTATGAAGTCAGCCATTCTGAACCTTTCATGCTAGAAAAACTGCCATATAGCATGACAAGGGCAGTTCAAATCCTTGGGACAAGGACCACCACTTAATTGTGGGGGAAGGTGGCAGAAAATATGGAGCTCTGGAAATGCCTCAGGCTCCCTAGGGAAGCAGTATGGCTCCTACTTAAGCTGTCTTTCCTGGGAAGCTCTTAATTTATGTTTACACTGAAATAAATGGAACAAAACAGTTTATTTGTGGGGGAACATCTGAGAGGGTGGTTAGTGCAACCCTGGGGAGGCAGCAGGAAGTGGGATAACCTCAGAGCCAGGCCCAGCAGAAAGTACACCAGGAACATTAGTTTCCACATACGCAGCTCAGAGGAATCTAGAGACACAACTGAGGGAGGAAAAGGGAGAAGCAAAAAGAGAGGCAGTTAAAGTTTTTTTGGTGTGGTTTTTTTTTAATCTGGTTGTTGCTATTTCTACCATAGCTGATAAACTGCTGCTTCACTAAAACTATTATCTAACTCCTAAATCCGCATGCATGCCAACATTTTCCAACTTTGAGCAAGAGCATCACATTCAGTCAGAAGAAGCTAAGGCCAGAGAGGCAGCCAACTAAACATATCAGCCATAGCTCTTCCTTAATTCTTGATGGCCTCATCACCCCTAAATATTCAAAGATGACAGCATTTATGTTAGAGTGTTGAAAGATGGAGAATTGTCAATACTCGAGTGCAATGCAAGGACCATACAACTGGATTTACCTGTCACAGCTAGTTTAAATATAAGTCCCAATATCTATACACAGGTTAGCTTAAGCCAAGCTTGGTCTTTGGCTTAAGCACGACTGACACTAATTATAGACTCATTTCCCCTGCCCCAAGACTCCATCTTCATGCATGTATCCACATGAGCAAAGGGCGGCTAAGAGCAAGAGGAGGCCTCTTTAGGGAAGGTTGGGAAGCAGCCACTGGAAAGCAGGAGAAGGCACACTGTGGTACCAGCCGCTGCTTTCTGGACCTCATCCCAGCATCTGCTGCCAGCGAGTTCTCAAATACCTTTGCCAGCACGTAGCTCTCCATCCAGTTTCTGCCAGAAATAGGCTTTGACGCCACCATGCGGTACTGTCACACAAGCACAAGCCCAGAAGCATTACCAGCACTGTCCTCAAATGCATGTAGGACAATAATTCAAAACTACATTGCACTAGATGGGTCAATAGAAAATACTAAATGCTCTAAAGGGATGTTTAATCATCCACAGCCATCCTTTGCAAGGGCACTCACTGGTGGGTCAGTAACTTCAACTTCCCAGCACTTCTCCAGTTCCCTTTCAAGTCTTTTTTCATCATCCCATTTTCAAGCATGAGATTCTGATGAACAACATTAGCACAGGGGCAACTGTGATTCAGTGTTCCCTGCCCTCACAAATGCCTATACTGAGGAGAAAAAAAAAAAAAGACAACCAAACACAACAGTATCCAGCTTCCTTGCAATACAGAATGAACTTTTCTCTGTAGCATCAGAAAGTTGGAAATTTCAAACAGTACTTAAGAGCCAGTCAACAAATATTCCCCAAGTGCCTTACCAAAACAACTGCCACGATGGGAAAGAAAAGTTTTACAAGCTGTGGCAATGGCCAGCTCAGCAGAAACTACAGTCTTGATAATCAGGTCCTCCACGTTGGCCATCAGCGCTGCAAGGAGGGGAGGAGGAAAAAAAAAAAAAAGTAGATTGTGAAGTAGCACACAATACTTAAAAAGTATGAGAATATGCATATGGACAGATACCTTTGTAAATCAAAGCATGTGAGAACCTATGGATGACAAAGCAATGATGTTTGGAAATCCATGCAAGCATAAGTATATAGATACATGCATAAGTACCCTAGTGCAAAATACTCACAAATGAGAATGATAAAAGTGATTATATGTACAGTACAAGTAAGCAGAAACATGTGGCAAGCACATCAGCACAAGTCAGCTGGAGTCCGATCACCACCCACTCAGAGTATTAGGAAAGATTAAACAAGAGTGGGTTAGTGAGATAAGCCCTTAAACTACAGAGAATAAGCCATAGCCACTGAGACAGAAATTTTTTTCTTGTGGACTTATGAGATAACTGTTCTGTGATATTGCACCTTCCTCTAAAGCAGCTGTTCCCATACCATGATTCACAAATCATTTTAAAATGATGCGACTGGTGACAGCTCCCAGTCCTGCTGATCTATAGATAATCTGCAGTTTCAGTAAGGAAGCCTTCTCCAGCTCCTGTGTGAGCCTGTAAACAGAGCTCAGGAACTGGAATCTCAGCTGACAGAGGGAGCAAAAGGCAAGAAAATATGCATGTTAGATGTAGACCTGGATTCTACACCGCGTTTGGGATGAGTCATGCAATAGAAAGAACACCACGCTTAGTTTCCGTTTTCAAGGACAGCCAATAGACAAGTGAGAGAAGGAGGGAATGAACAAACACTTCAGTCCTAGTCTGAAAAGTTAGTAGGGATGATAGGACAGCCTTCCCCACCCCTTAAGGGAGCACAAGCAAACACACAAGACCTCCAGCAGACCCACACAGACATTTGGTAATCCCTGTCCCAAAGAACATCTAGTACAAACCACCTGACTAGAGTGTTCGATTTAGACCTACAATTACTATTTCTCATGTTCAGATGACGACATGCAGGGACCTGAATAATTACAGAGGAGCATGCAAGCAAATTCAAATGTGAACTTCTGTACCAGAAGTTGACTAAATGGAAGCAACACAGCATGGGAATGTTGAAGTGCACATGAACATCTCAGCACAAAAGCCTTCCTAGTCCAGACAAGGCCAGCACTTTCCAGCCAGCATTCTGCCTCCCTACAACCAGAACCAGATGCATCAGAGAAAGGTGCAAGAAGCCCCATAATGGATAGTTAGAGAAACCTGCTTGCATTGCTCAGCAGTTTACTTAATTTTCAAGAGTGCATGTTTTATACTTTAGGTTGGGGTGGGGTGTAGAAATGTATCAATACAAGTAACTGCGTACATAGCTTACTGAAAACATATGGTGCAGATGATTGGACAGCCATGCCAATCCCCCATATGATGGGGGAAAAAATTCTACTTCCATCTGAAAGCCAGATTCAAACCCCTTCCTCCAACATTTAAGTGTTCCCTAGCAACATTTGCAATATAGGCAGAGCTGCTACCAGTAGTGTTACTGATACCTCAGTATCACAGGTAATTTATCCTTTAAAGGATATACCTGGATTCTGCTCTGCAGATGCATTTACTCCCAGCAGACCTGGCAAAGGTGTGGAAGAGGGTACTATTTTATATGACACACAGACTGAAATGAAAACACCCAGCAAAAACCTGAGCCATGGAAAGATGACACCACATCCAAGAGTCATTCAAACTGGCACAGTTCTCCAGAGGTTGGTCACTCATCAGACTGAACAGGCCATGGGAGCAGCAGAGGGAGGGAAGCTTTTAGAAGGAATGGAATGACCTTAAGAAACGGGAAATGTAGGTAAAATATTAAGAAACACACGCTGAGAAAGTCTCAGAATATTATTTGCAAAAGGGAAGGGGTAGGCCTCATCTCTGGGGATAGTACTCATCTCTGGGGATAGAGAATAAATGCACAGCTCCAGTGAGTAAGCTGTAAGGAACAATGCTTCCCTCCACCCTGCTCTGGCGCTAAGTGGGACTCACTGGGGCTCTTCCCTGACTTCATAGGATTCGCACTAGTGAGATGATTAAGATCCAACAAAGGAATAAAAGAACAAGATCTGTACTGACCTGCAGTGTCTCTCCCCTCTTGTTTTAAGTACCTCAGCATTGCACTCATGCTCCACTTGTTTCCATAATCCTCTACTTCAGGATCATCACAGCTAAAAATAAATGAAAGCAGCAAGTTGACACCACTGGCCTACCTCTACAGAGTTGCACCAGCCTTAGACCAACTTAGGTAAATTGACCCAACCTCTAGAGATCAAGTTCTGCTTTCCAGCCAAGTACCTGACATAATCTCCACTCTTCTTGTTGACACTGTAGTTGGTCAGATGCATGAACTGGTTCTTAATGTTCTTGGATGCCTGGTCATATCTCACCGTTGCAAACCTGTGAAGAGTGATAAAGATTCACAGTATTTCTTGAACAAGTGACATGCTTGCTAAATATGACCTATTACACAGACCACTCAATAACAACAGCTAGGGAGAGAATGCATGTAATGAGACTTCATCAAATGCAACTTCTAACAAAAAATACAGTTTATTCTCAAGGGTCACATCCAGGTGCATTTAGTCTTTTTTCAGTGTCTTAGAGCAGGGAGCTCCATTTGTTCTCCTGGGAGTTTTCACAGCCTAACAGTAGACATCATGCTAGGCACAATCTTTCTCAACTGCTAAGGCTTGTGGTCCTCGGGCCAAACAGGCCACTTCACTTTAGACAGTCAGTGTCACAGTCCCTTCAATTTCACAATGGCACCCACCATGAATACGTAAGATCCACTGGTCCTAGAAAATGCACACATTCAGAGCAATCATACTACATATGCATACCACAGTCAATATTTCCTGAAGTCTCATACAAGCACAGCTCAGTTTTGTGCACTCCAACGATGCCTTAGGAAAGGCTGTGTGGGAACAGATTTCTACCACTAACAACCACACAGCCTACAACTGCCAATCCTTTCTCAAGAGGCATCCAGGAAACCAGGTACAACCTGCAGGCCAGACCAATTTCTCCAACAAGGCAGCATCTGCTCCAGGGTGCTGTCATTCTCAGGGACTACACAGCCCTTCCATATGTCAAATATGTCACATAGCTGTATTCAAGGAAAGGGACTGTAGGGAAGACTGCAATCAAGAGCAAGACACTGCTACAAGCTTTTTTAGTCTCCAAATGAACGCTGTTACAGCCAGCAATACCACAGTTAAAGCAGCCTGTTTATTATGGTATGGTGGGTTGACACTGGCTGGACACCAGGTGCCCACCAAAGCAACTCTATCACTCCACCTCCTCAGCTAGAGAGAAAAGAGAAAATATAAAAGGCTCATGGGTTGAGATAAGGACAGGGAAATCATCTGCCAATTACCATCACCGGCAAAACAGACTTGACTTGGGAAAATTAATTTAATTCATTACCAATCAAATCAGAGGATGATAACGAGAAATAAAACCAAATCTTAAAAACACCTTCCCCCCACCCCTCTCTTCTTCCCAGGCTTAACTTCACCCCTAATTTTCTCTGCCTCCTCCCCTCAAGCTGGCACAGGGGGATGGGGCATGGGGGTTACGGTCAGTTTATCATACATTGTCTCTGCTGCTCCTTCCTTGTCAGGAGGAAGACTCCTCACACTCTTCTCCTGCTCCAGCAGTGGGTCCCTTCCATGGGGGACAGTCCTCCACAAATTTCTCCAATGTGAGTCCTTCCCACAAACTGCTCCAGCGTGGATCCCTTCCATGGGGTACAGTCCTTAAGAAACAGCCCCCTGCCAGCAAACCTGCCCCAGCACGGGCTCCTCTCTGTGGGTCCACAGGTCCTGCCAGGAGCCTGCTCCAGCACAGACTTCCCATGGGGTTACAGTCTCCTTCAGGCACCCACCTGCTCTGGCATGGGGTCCTCCACAGGCTGCAGGTGGATATCAGCTCCACTGTTAACCTCCATGGGCTGCACCAGGACAGCCTGACTCACCGTGGTCTTCACCCCAAGCTGCAGGGGAATCTCTGCTCCAGTGCCTGGAACACTCCTCCCTCTCCTTCACTGACCTTGGTGTCTGCAGAGTTGTTTCTCTCACATATTCTCACTCTTCTGACTGCTACTGGTGTTACACAGCATTTTTTTCCACTCCCTTCTTAAATATGTTATCACAGAAGCACTACCACCATCACCGATTCACTCAGCCTTGGACAGCAGCGAGTCTGTCTTAGAGCTGGATGGCATTGGCTCTATCAGGCATCAGGGAAGCTTTAGCAGCTTCTCACAGAACCCAGCCCTGTAGCCCTTCCACTACCAAACCCTTGCCATGCAAACCCAATACATACAGAAACAATGGTAACCTCCTGATTAAGACACATTATGTAAAACCAGCCTTTTTTGCTAAGCTATTTATAAAATCAGATTAGTTCACTGCATGGGTACAGAAATGCTTGTGGTGACAAAATAAAACGGACATCACAGGCCCCCGAATAAGCACAGAAATAGAGCAGACAATTGTACTGAAGAATTTAAACAGTAATCTTATCAATAGCACACCTCTTTAAGAAGGCTGAATGAATGCTGAAACAATATAAGCTTCTGGGGGAGGAGAAGGAGCTTCCTGCAATCAACTGCTAGTACAGTTGCCCATGATACCCCCCCATTCCAGTTTGCGCTCTGCAGCCAGCAGGGAACTGATCTCATACATGTGGCAGTAAAGGAAAGAGTCAACATGAGAATGGGAACAGCAGCCAGGAAGGGTACAGGACTGTTTCTCTTGATAGCCATGCCAATTTAAAGTGCTTAAAATTTATCTTGTGCAAAAGTTGCTTTCTAAAGGTGTAGTTGCATGATCAGCCTTTGTCAATCTAAGGATGCACTGCAGCTGAAAGCAAGTGTGTGTAACCCGTCCAGTTGCACACTCCAGCCACTCTACTTGATCTGCTCCACAAATTACATAGCCACAGGCAAGTCAGATAACTTCACAGATCTGACTGAACAGCCACTTGAGCAAATACAGAAAGATACCACTTAACTTTCAACCAGATGCAGATATACCCTCTTTCAGACATAAAGGAGAGTGTTAGGATGCAGGGTCGGGACAGAAAAAGGGTACTGCCTCCATTTTAGGAGCAGGCCACAAAAAAAAACAAAACACAAATCGAACATTAAGCAGAAGATAATACTATTCAAGACAACATTTGCAAAATCCTACATCTAGACAAGTATATGCCATCAAATTAAATATAATGTAATAGAATTATTACAGTTGGAAGGGACCTACAATAATTGTCTAGTTCAACTGCAATAATTTTCTTAATTTGCATATAATCCATTCCTGTTTCAATATATATAGTAGGCCTCAGGCTTTGGAGAAAAATAAATAAAACAAAAGATTGAGGGCAGAATCCAGTGCATCTGTTTGGCAGAATAAATGACCAGTACAAGCCACTGCTAACCACTACAGTTCATAACAGTTATGTTCTCATTATAAAAAAACAAAACAAAATTATATCATTAAGAGAAAAAAAACACCTTCTTCACTCTGACCATCCTCCTATACCACAATAGCTTAAGATGTCAATGTCTCAAAAGAGATAAAGGGAGTAAGAAAGGGTAAAGGGGAAGTCAGACATGCTATCCTAAGAAGCCCTAAGGCAAGAGGGAAAGAAAGTACCAAGGAGAGCAGGGTTAGTTGCAAAAAAAGGGACAGTAGATTTGGGTAAAGCCTCAAAGCAGGAAAAGGGAGGCAGTGCTCAAAAGAGATGGAAGAGGGAGAGAAGGAGGGGAATTTGGAACATCTGGCTGTGCAATGAAGTTAGCGTCCAGAAAAAGAATACATCCCCAATTTGCCTAATTAACAGCCATCTCTCTTCATCCATCCCTATTACTTTCTGTAGTTCAGAAGTTGAAATATACAAGGACATCCAACAAGTTACACAAGAAAAAAAATTCATCCTTTAGAAAGTACTGCCACAAAAAAAAAAGTCTCATTTCTCACTGAAAATGAAGCCACTACTGCCCTCACTTGGTAGCCATTTTGAGAAATATCTCTCTCTACAAGAACTGTATCAGCAAATCCATGAAAATGCTCATCAGATTAAATCTATCCTTAAATACACAGATGGTAGCACGGGAAAAAAAACCCACAAAACAAAAACACCCTCCATGATGTAACTAACTCTAAATGGCAAAGATAAAAAAAGTAAAAAAGATTTTGCACCATATTTTTCTAAACTTTAACTACATATGAAGTCAGAGCATCTGGCAACAGAAAAGGGTTTGGAAGTTTGGATCCCCTCTCCACATATTTCCACAGCTTAAAGTATTTGAATTTCTTTTCAGTTTAACTGTAAGTTTCCTGGATTTAGCACTTCTGTTTTGAAAATAGTGACAACAGCCCTGTCTTTTTTTTTTTTTTCTTAATTATGATTTCATCTTCACCTTAATCATTTATTGGCAGCATACGAAAAGCATTTGTTGGTAATATGCTTTCAGCAGAACCTGGAAGATACTGAGCACAAGCAGCAAGCTATTTCACAAAGTCATGGCTTCCTCAATACTTTGAAGCAGAGGACAATTCGGTTCATCATGCTTATCAGCTTTTTTTTTTTTAAGTTATGCACATAATCAGAAATGTGAGGATATGAACCCCTAGCAGACTTGCTTCTAAACAACAGTATTCCTTTACCTTGAAAATGCTTGCATTAGCTTCCTTCTACAGAGACTGTCCTTAGTTATTAGGTGGTCTGAGCTCCATTCCCATTGAATTTACATTTCCGTGGGAACTGATTATTCAGAAGAGACTTCAATGTGTTCTAGAGTTCTCAGTACATAAACTTTCTCTTCCAGTAGAACGCTGTCATCTTACAGGATATCATGGGCCAGTTCAGCAACACATCAAAAAAATACAAAACATTAAGTGACTCAAATCTACTATCAAAAAACCCCAAGCTTTAAATCACAGAATCAAATGCTAGCTTACTACATTCTCCAAGAGCTGGTTTGACAGCCTTACTAGCTTCATGCTAAGTGCAAGTCTGCAAATGGAAAATCCAAGTTATTTCTAGAGCCTCTATCAATAGCTTCTGGATGTTAGAATGGTGACAGATCACAAGTACAACACTGGCAACAGCCCACACACCTTAGACTGTGTTGCACACTTGCGTGGGATAGAAGAGCATTACTACCACTGAAATACCAGTTATGATTACCTTCAGTACTCTATAGCTCTACAGCTTTTCACACTATACTTCACTGTATCTTTCTTCAACTATAGTAACAAGGCTACTCATCCACCACACTTGTTCTCTCCAGGAAAGACAAAAGACTTACATGCTACAGAAAGTGTTGGTTCAAGAGAAATTTACAGGTTATTTTTAGAGACACTAAGGTCACAGGAACAGGTCTTGCAGTAAAAGTGGAAAGAAGGAAAACTTCAATACTTGTAAAATCTCCTAGGTGTTAACCTGAGATTAGAATAAACTCTTGAGAAATCTTATGGTCTTTTAGAGGATGATTTCATTCCAGGGCCCTACTCTTTTCCAAAGCCATTCTGGGGCCCTGCTCTTTTCCAATGCTATTCCGGGGCCCTGCTCTTTTCCAATGCTATTCCAGACCCCACCCCTTTTCCAATTCCAGACCCCTTCTCAGAATGGAATATTTGTCACCTAAAAGAAAAGGGCCAAGATCCCCAAAACAATTCAGAAACTACATGGTAAGGTGGCACAGAAAAAGGGTGAGCCTGATGTTTTCCCAGTAACACAATTTACCATGAGCACATGCTGCAACATTCTGCACGAGCTATTTTCCTAAGCACTAAAGGCTTCATGCCCAGGTATCTCATATTGCTATAATCCAGCCAAAGAGTGATGAAGGCACAAATAACCGAGGCCAGGTCATCATCTGCCAGGACAGGGCTGTTTCCTAGCCAAAGCATTACTCGTGGATGCTGCTATGTGGGAGCCTGCAATCACCCAGGAATCCAAGAGTACTCCTAAACTGGAGGCTGGCCTGTCCACATGCAGAGACACATTTTCAGACAAAGGAGATTATTTTGTCAAGTGAAACTCTTCAAAACACTATCTTCTGCTCACTAACACATCATTCTTGCTTTGCTTCAAGCAACTCTTATTTTCTCTCATTTTCTTATGTGATCTGATCTTGTCCAAGTTCAAGTTCTGAACTATTCCATAGGCTTTGCAATGCAGAGACCCAACACAATTTACACTGCTGTGTATTGCTAGTAGTTAAGTTTGTGTGGTCTGAATGGTTCGACAACTGGCTCTACATTACTTTGAATTCTTACAAAGAATTTTCCTGTAGAACTTGTCAAGTGAAACTAAAATAGAAGTCTAGGAACAGGTGAAATTTTCCACTATTAGTCAGACAGGAAGGTTTCCTGCCACTTCAGTGCATTCTTCTGACCCCACCTCATCTAAACCAGTAGTTCTTCCTGTTAACAACATGAAATATTATAGAGGTAGCCAAGAAAGTAATGGATGTCTGTTCTGTATCCACCATCAGAAGGATATAAACTCTGTTTTGGCCTGAATTCAGATTTGCTTTCTCCATAACACAGGTTCTAACCACAAGTTTTCAAAGTTGTATTTCTCCTGTGTTGACTGAACTCTTTCACCTGCCGATGGACTTGAGGGGCAGGGAGGAAAGAAGCAGAGGATGCAGGAGGAATGGTCCCCCATTCACAGCATTAACCTGGGTCACCTCTGTGATACATATCACACGGAGATAACATAGCTCACAGCAGCAAGGACATAGAAAGCACCTTCTCCCATCTTGATGTTATGTACTGCTTGTGTTCACTATCTAAATTGAAAAACAAGTGATAAAAATGTTCACTTTCATTAACTTGTTTCTGTGGCCTTACTGCACTCCCATTCTCTCGAAGATCTTCCCCTTCTAATGAATTTTGTCCTTTTAAAATTTGAGGAAAGGAATAAGTTAAGAAAATTAAGCACACCTACTAACACGATATACAAAATGTTAGATTCCAAAAGCCTCTAAACAGAAATATTGTGGGAGAGCTTCTACCCCAAAACTACAGATAGAAATAGGAACGGTTAAACCAAGGTTGACGGAACACTGTTTAGTTTCCACACAAACTGCTGCCAGCAACACACCTCCCAGGCAGAAGTAGCAGCAATCATATTGTGAACAGCCCTGGCAGTCTCCCTCCCTTGCACTGCTCATTTCCAAATTCAAAGCTTAGAATAGAGAAATGATGCCGATACCCATAATTGTTCTGACACATCTGCCCATGTCTCAGCTGGTCACAGCCAAGTCACCAAGCAGCACACCAGCTTGAATGACGGCAACAACCAGTTCCCTTTACCAGCAACTACACACTGCTACAGAGCTCGCCTTCAACAACAGCACATTCGCCTTCCCTCTGGCTGCACTTTCTCTTGGATCAGAGAGGGAGGAAAGAGCAATCAAAAGCAAGCAGTAGGGTGGCAGTAGTGGCAGCAGGTGGCCTGGGCAACAGGAACAGAAAAATCAAGGGAGAAATCCTTACTAATTCCTTCAGACTCCAGAAGTACTCTCAACTTCCAGACTAACAGTACATCACCTAGAGGCATCCCAGCTCTCTGCATCGCCATCATGCTTCAGATTTCCCCTGTTTAAAATCACCTTTGCCATCCAGATACTGAGATTACTGCCCTCCCTCCCCATCTTGTTCACTTACACCTAATAAGCAAGTTTAAGCTCCACCTTCAATAGGCCACCTACTCCTCAAGTGACATGTAGCACTTTTCCCTGTTGACTTAGCAATCTATAAAACACATTGCAGAGTCCATATTTATCTCTAGAAATCCCCAAATCCACCACACCACGCCAATCTTTGATTGACCCCTAACCCACAGCCTGGCAGTGCCTTACCCCAAGCAACCTGCCCTTTTACTGTCACACATTCAGACAGGACACTACCCGAGGGACTGTACACCGCTCTTTGCCTTATCCCCAGCATTACTTCAGGAAATGAATTGACTACAAGGTAAAGTTTGTCATATGCGAGTCATTTTAGAAATACATACTGATCATTAAGTATTTACATAAGATGTCACACAGTTTTGCATGAAACTTGGCAGCTCTGGAATGCTTATTTGAGACATGTAGCCAGAGCCTGGGAAAGGAGGAGAAAAGACCCTGGAGTGGGAAGGAGGAAAGAATAGTTAATCCCTTTTCTCTCAAACAAGTGCTACAGAAAAAGCACACATTATGATAGTCTTTTCCATGACTGTACACAGAGTTCCTGCCTAAATGTCCTGGAAATAACCAGTGTAGTGTTTCTATAAGCACGCTCCTCACATTTTATGCTTGGAGTCATTTTCTCAGTCCCTCTTCCCTCCCCTCCCCATGCATTAGACTTTGGCTTCCCTGTTAGTCTATTAGCTCCCACTTTGTTTAGGGAACTAAGGCCACATAGAAAGTTGTTTGCACCATTCAATTCTCTTTATGGTTCCCATGAACTGCTGTAAAAGTCAGGATGAAAAGAAACAACATGCCCTAAGGGAATTGTTCAATGGACTAGAAGTGGTAGAAGAAAACTACAGATATTTCCATTTTTAACACTATCAAAGTCTGGACTCCAAAATGCCACCTGGGACCCAGTTCTCTCGCAGTACAGGACAAAAAACAGAAGTCTAGAGACCATCACAATCCCGCTATCTCCAACATGAATATTTGCCACAGCATCCACCTGATATGTCAGTTAGAAACCAAGTATGAATAGGAGCCAAAGCTTGTATGGGAATTACTAATCATAAAAAGGAGTTTTGGTGACATCTCTGTGATGGCAGTTTCTCTAACCAAAGCTGGATAAAATTATTCAAACAGTTCTCTGTTAAAGAACAAGATCCAGGAGCCATTTTTACCAGATGTTTGCAGGGAAAGGAAAAAAAAAAAGAGACTTATTTTCCTTTTTTATCTTTTCATTAAAAATTTTGCAAGTTTTCAACTTATTTTGAACCTATGGAGCATAATAAAACACCATGATGGTGACTGAGCACTTGCACAGTTTGCCCAGAGAAGTTGCAAATTCTCCTTCTTTAGAGATATTCAAAAGCCATCTGGACATGGTCCTGCGCAGCTGGCTCTCGGTGGCCCTGCTTGAGCAGGGAAATTGGACCAGATGACCTCTAGAGGTCCCTTCCAACCTCAGCCACTCTATGATTCAGTGAACTTCTACTCCATTTCTCACATTCTCTAGTTTCTCATTGGGCAGACTGTCACCAAGAGTTGCCCAGCCTCTGCGATTCTTTAGTACACTGATCCTGTCTGTTAAGCACAACAGCAGCATCACGTAGTTATACCCAGAGACGCACTATTCCCAGCTAGACCACCACCTGCTACCTCAAGACAGACTCAAAGAACTGGGACATAATTTGAGGAACATGAAAGATGAGAAATCTGTAGTAAAGAGATCAAAAATGAATTTGCTAGCTAGTATTTAGCTACCTTTCCTTCAGAATTTCCTAAAATATGCCATCAAGACAACAAGTTGCTGAAGCTAGCAAGACACAATTCTTTTTACTAGACAACAGTGATAGGCCATGTCAATATAGCAACTACATGACTGCAAGATATATAAATATTGCTCAAGCCATTTTTTCCATTTTTTTTAAAACCAAATCTTTGAACCAAAAAAGCAGTTTTGATGAAGCTCAACAAGAACAGGTTGTTGAAAATGAAACGCTTGTCCAAGGACCCTAACTAAAGGCCACATCCTATACCACAGACAAGTGTCTAGCTACCTGCCATGGAAACCAGATTTAACAAAGAGCATCACTAGACCACGACTTAAATATATATAGTAAAAAATATTAAAAAAAATATTTATATTATATATATTGTAGACTTCCTTGCAAGTCTGAAACAGTGGTAGTCTGAGGCCCAACCACCCCCTTTTCCAGAAGAAAATTCAAGGTAAAATCTGGTAACAGGTGTCTGTATAGGCAGCAAATTTCTATTGAAAGACATACAGAGAGAAACAGACAGACCTTTCCCCTCAATGATTCAAATCCTGCTTGCCTTTTTAATTAAGGAAGCAGCAGAAAGTGTCCTGGCTTGATGCACTATCTACTGGTCCAAAGTCCAGTGGGGACATCTAGTGAAATACACTGCTCCACAGCTTCTGTGCGAGGCCATGTCTACCGAAGGGGTCATAGTCTGATCCCAGGTGTCCACGCAGAAGTGAGTTACGGTCCCTCAGAAGCAGAGGGCTGCCAGGCAGGGGTTACTGTGAGGGGATGGGGCTGCTGCAGCCGGCTCTGGCCTAAGCGCAGCCTGTGAGGTAATGTGAATTCCTTGGCTGGAAGCAAGCACCTGAATTCTTTGGAAACCACAGGAATCCAGCACAGAAAAGGTAAATATCCCTGTGGAGCCAGTGCTAATTAGGCAGCCAGGCTCCTGAAGGAGGGGGCGCTGGGAGGCTGAGGGGGGTGAGCTCAGGCAGCAGGATGGCAGCCACTGTGAAGCCCACCATTACAGGAACTCTCCTGTCCCTCTGGAAAGTATCCCCCAGCTGCTGCTCCTTGGGCCCTTTGCAAGAACATTTGGTTTTCAGCTCAGTTGTCTTTTTTTTTTTTCCTTTCTTTTTTAATTTATTTTTCAAATACAGTGTAAATCTGACTAAGGAGTTCCTGCTGGGCTAGGACCCTTCCAGCAGTTCAGGCTCAGAAATAAGGCTGCCTAAAGCTGGTAGTTTAGGCAAAGAAGTAGGCTATAGAGAAATCTCCCCAAAACAAGGAGCCATTTCACTATAAATTCTCCACACCATGTGTCAAGTCCCCATTACGCCTGCAGGCACCAAGCAATACAGGTGCACCAGGCTTCTCTCTGTCCTGCACAGAGGTATACAAAAGGAGGGAGAGTCAGACGGGAGAGAGAGGCATCCCTAGTTGGCAAAATGGGGAAGGCTCACAAACAGCATAAGCTATTCCTGGCTCCATGTCCTCTTCAGCTGTACTTCAGACACAAGTCAGGCTTGTTATTCTCTCCTTGCATGGATACCCCTCCAAAAACCAGCATAATCCACCAATTCAACACTTGGCTGTAAGAGCAGCTTTGGGACTTCCACACAACTGGGCTTGGCAAGTCACCTTCAAAAGCATGTCAAAGTTTGTTAATAAACTACAGCCTTAATTACAATGCACCTCTTATTCATACTAGGATATAAAAGGTATGTCAATAAATATATTCCATCAAACATTTTGGAAGTCAGATAAATAAAACTACCTAGATTTTTAACATATGATTACATGACTGCGTTACACCCCCAGGCAAGCCTGGACCAAGCTTGCCAAGACCATCTCATTCTTCAGACCTGTACCTTCAATGCAAAGGTCCCGGCTACAGTTCTCCAGGCTATGAATCACAGATGGCCAATACAGATGATAACTGTCCTTTCCAGCACCAAGTTTTAAATGTTTGCCAATTTAACAGGTGTACGGCAGGATGCTTTGTCTACTTTTTTAAAAAAATATGTACTAGAAAGAATCCAACAGATGAGGATCTTAAGTCACCTAGTGCTGCTTTATGCTTTAAGCACAGCTTCAGTCTTGTTTCAAGCCTCAAGAGAAAAAAAAAAAAACACCACAAAACACACCCTACTCCCTCCAAACAGATCACCAAATACTATCCCCAAATTAATCTATTAGCAATGCTCCTTCTAGAGGTGGACCAGGCCCAAAATACACAAGATAAGGTTTGATAGTTTGAGAGAGGCAAGACCAGCATAGTAGTATTTTAACAGAAAATGAAAACATAGAGCACATTGACTGATACCATTCTTAATAACTCTCCAGAAGTCTGATACCCGACTCTGATGACCTAAGGCTTTGCTCCTACTACAGCTTATTCCACAGGGAGTGGGGTGAAAATAGCTACAAAAGGAACCTACTCAACATGAGTGCTTCCTAAGTTCTACTCAATATTCTTTTAGGGGATAAACGAAAAAAATAAAGCTTTGAGGTCAGTATCTTCCTGAAAAGTTGTGTTAAAAAAAAAATAGAGAGAACTTCAGCTAGGGCAAACCAAACAGCTAATTCAGTACTTTCAGCACAAATCAAGCAATAATAGCTAAAGGCTTTGTTACACACCTCTGAGTACATAGCCTTCACATGTCCTTCAAAGGAAACTTCTTCACTCTTCCACATGTAAAGCAAAACACAAGTTACACATGCTGGACCCACAATCCCTTTCTTCTCCTCAGCACTGAAGCCTCAAATTCCACTCTACATCATGTCATGACAAGTCTAGCTGTGCCAAGAGAAACCAGGCCTAAGGAAGTATCTAGTCAAACATCACAAATATGTATTATATCAAGCCTGTTCCTTTTAAAGGTCATTACATATTATAGTTTCTTGATAGCACTCCTTTTCTGGTAGAGGACACCAATTTTACTGCAACAGACAGGTTCCTCTTCTACTTGGAATATGCAAAGCATAACATTAGAGGGCAACATAACTTTCTTTTTCTTTGTCTGAAAGGTAAAGAGAAGAACCCAGAAGAGGTCACCCTGACTACACTTCAGACTGGACAATCTACCTTCAGAAAGCAGATTCAGAACATGTATGTCACCACAGTGCACCACAAGTACTAGCAGAGGTCACGAAAACAGATTCCTTTGTTCTGCTGGTGGGTTTCCCCTTACATTGCTTCAATACCACCTTTGATTCCAGGCCCTGATCTTACCTCCCAGTTCTCTGCTACAAATTGCTTCCACTCTTAAGCAGTGTGGTGTTTTTTTTTTTCTTAAGTAAAGAATAAAAAACAGCTTCCACTCCTAAATGTTAAAGCATTCCCCCATTCCCACACAACTCAAGTTTTGTCCCAGCTTTAAACCAAAGCATTACACCACATGAGGCAATAAAGGGTCTCTCCCAACACTTAACTCACACTGTTAAAAGGAAAGCAAAAAAGCTAAATAGGAAGCCAGAATCCAGTAGCGCTGTGTTCCTTACCTCTCACCAACTGAATTTGCAGAGAGTATGGGAAAAATCCGAATAGCTAAAGACCACTAGTGCCATCTGGAGGCCATATAGAACAGCCCAGCTAAAGTTTTCTGTCAACCTCTACTCACACTTGAGTGCTGTCCTCCAAGGAGAGCTTGCCAGCACTTGCTGCATAAAGTTACCACTTCCACAGCCATAGAAGAAGGGAAAAGTTCAAGAGCAATTAAATACTGGTTGCAATAAATTTATACCTATCATGTGAAAGTATTCAACTACAAGCCTTGCTACAAGCCTTTAGCTGTAGCTGATGCTACAGCGGAAATTGCTCAGTGGGCCGTTGAAGTTCAGTAACAGAACTACAGTTACTCTCCAGGGTCAGGACTGTCCTTGGACCAGAGATAACTCAGTATTTCCCCTACACCAGTCCCATGGTTGTACTAGAACCACTGACCATGTACAGAGCAGCATTAACATACCTAGTACTACAGTTAGTCTCCATATACTAGCTACCTCTCACAGAGAGCTGTAAGATGGGATGCAATTTAAAGGAAAGGATAACTTTGTAATACTGTGGTGTTCTGTACATACATGTTCCACTTGTCACATATGTGGACAACGTGTGCTCTAATCATGTATGTCAACGTCATGTGCTCTAGACTTGATTATAGTTTAAGCAAATGAAATCTAAACACATATAAGACTGTTAAGGACTTTAGAACACTGAAAAGCGATTTGCAACTATTACTGTCACATGGGGTCTTACCAAGATAAAGAGTGCAGAATCGTTGAAACTGATGCTTCTGGATGGATACCCAGAAAGAAAACTTAAGTTATTTGCCTAGGGTTGACTACAACACTGTTTCAAGCTCCAGAGCTGAATATTCTGAATGTCAAAATAACAAATATATTAATCCAGTCAGCATCCAGGTTATCAAGTTGGGATGCTGTCTCACAAACTCAAAGAAATCAGGTCATTGTTTAAAGAGACCCTTTACCTAAGACAGCCCAGGTAACCTACAGTCTTGCTCCTGGGCTATTATCTTCCAGGAAGGTATTTCCAAGCACGTGAAGGATAAAAAGATTATTGGAAACAACAAGCACAAGTTTTCCAAGAACAAATCATATCTTATGCCTCCCAATTGCCTTCTAGGATGACAAGAATGTTTCTGGGGACAAAGACAAAGCAGTGGATGGCATGGCTCAAGACCCAAGCACTCAAATGGCACTGTAAAGCTAGAGGAATGGGCTAACAGAACCCTCACGAACTTTAGCAAAAGCAAATCTCCATTCTTGGAAGATAACCAAAGCTTTATGGTATAAGGCCTTACAGCACCTGTCCAAACTTTGAAGGTCTTGTGTGAAAAGGTAGTTGGACTAAAAACCTCCAGACTTCCTTTCCCACCTAAATAATTTGATGATTCTATCTTAATAGATTCACTAGAACTGTCTGACCAGCATATTTCAGTCAAAAGAATATACTGGTTTCCTTCCTTATTTCCCTCCCTAGATCTCTAATACAACTAGAATTGTTTTTTAAAAAAAAAAAAGCCTACACATCCCCATGTACCCTTCCCCCCAAGCAAAACATGTTACTCTGCTGTCAGAGACAAAAATGCTATCTATCACGGAACTGGCACACTTGCCCAGAGAGTAGAACACTTTTCTCTTACCCAGATAGATTCTTCCATAAGTAAAATCCTTTGTTACAAGATCAACAGAACTACCTTTAAGACATTAATGATAGTGCAAATCCTGTTTTGAAGGCCTGCTATGCGCTGCCCATCTAGCAATCTACTCGTATATTCACAATCAATGATCTTTTTTTCCGCTCTTCACTTTCCGATAACATGAAATATTAGCAACTAACAATTTAATTCTGATTCCAAGAGAAAAGACTTACATGCCAGGCATGTTTAAGGCTCGTTTTCTAAAGTGAATATAGTTGTCAAGTCTTCCACTGACCAAGATGAGCCACCCCTTCCTGCCCCACTTTAGGGAAACAATCATTCACATTATCTCTGCAGGCAGAGGCACATCACATGTCAATCAATTTAAAGGAGGGTATTTCTTGTGGGATCATTATTAATATATTCTTTTGGATTCAGTATCTGCTTTGGATAAAGGTAAGCTGAATTCAGTATCTGCTTAAGTCAGAGCCATGCAGGCTTGAACCCTAGAGATAATTCTTTCTGGGTACATCTGATTGCACATAAAACAGATTCAGCATTGCTTCAAACTGTTGCAGAAGACAATCCTATGATGCTCTCTTCTCAAACACCACTACAGTTAAATTTCTGGTCTGTTGGAAATTCAGAGGGGTGATTATTCCAAATGTAGTAGTTACTATAGATATGTATTTAGCTAAAATTCTGTGATGAAGAGGAACGGGTATTTTTGGTAGATAAGTGTTCCTCCTGGGAATTTTAAGTATCTTTCATGACTTATACATGAAAGAAGATTGCCATCGTCCAGGGTAATGACAGTGAACTAGTCTGAACCCACTTACTCGATACTATTGAAAATACAAATACTGACCTAAAAGTCAGAAGAGCAGATGAAAGTATTAAAACAAAGTCCAATGCAGCCAACAACAGGTCTCCGCCTGCTTTTGTCTTTAGGATTAAACAGAAATTAAGAAAGCTTAGATTCCCTTCACCTTGGAGGATGGACAAGAAGCACCAAGAGTCCAAAGAGGTTTCAAGAAGAACCCAACCTTGAGAATGAACACACCAATAGTGGGGTGTGTGGACATTAAACCCTTTAGAGTTGAAAGCTTACTTTATTTATTACATATGTAATAAAGTCACTCACTAAAGATCCCATCATCTATATAAAGAAAAATGACTGGACACAGCATGATGAAGTATCCTATATTTAAACTCTGCAGAATTCCCAAACTGGCACTTCCCTCATTTGCTATTGTGTCAGGAGTAGAGGCAAGCCAAGACATCTCTGCATCACCAAGCACAGGTACACTGAGAAAGAAGAAACCTCCCCTACCTGGCCAATCCTTCCTCGTAGAGATAGATGACAAGTGGATCATAGGATGTAACCAGAACATAGAGGCGCACATCAAATTTGAAATCTGAAATACAGTTGTCAAGAGTTAGGGACTGCAAATATCTCTCAGACATCATATCCAGTTGAGGAATTTCAACAGACCCTGAGAGCAATAAACCGTTATCTGCTGCTGACATAGGTGCCTGAAGCTTTCCCAGTTGAAAAGCTTCCAGATTTTAAGGAATTCACTAGTTACATTTTTTTCAGTACTAGAGGAAGATAGAACACTTAATTATTCAACCAAAATCCTGCAAAGGTTGCACATATCCTCAGGTGTGGGGCTGGGGTAAGAGAAAAAAAAGCAATTCCTAAGCACACTCACCATCTATGAGCAGTGGGTTGCTGATGTAACGAGAAACCAGGATGTTCTCTTCCAGGACAATCTGGTTTGGCTACAGAAGAACAGAGAATCCAAGAGTGAAAACACAGGAGGCTTAAGGAATAAGATGACCCACTTTTTCTAGATGACCCACTAGATCAAACCCACTTTTTTTAAAAAAAAAAAACAAACCAAAAAAACAGCCTTTCCCTCCTAAAACCACTCTGTACCAAAAATCATACCCGGTGAGGGAAGAAACAAAAACAAAATGAAAAATCACCACTATCAGTCACAACATACTTAAGGTAATTACATCCTAACCAGAAGTCTGGGCATGACGACATTGCCAAAAAAACAGCTCACTGAATCTTCCAGTTAAGCGCTCCTTAGACTAGAATACAGACTTAACAGCCACATGTCAATGATGTAAAATAGGCAGGAAAAAAAAATACATCCAAGTTGTGATTGTCATTCTGTTTGCTCTGCAAGTGTTTAACCAAACACATGCAGGAGGGGTTTAGAAGACACTGGAAGGAGTACATAACTACAGTTGGTGAGGAAGTCCCAAGTGAAGAAAGTGACTCCTCAACTTGGAATCTTCATAGCTAGATCCTGCGCTGGTATCCAACCTTTTTGCCTAAATGAGTAAACACCTACTGAGGTTCAGTTCACAGCAGGGGCTACTGTACCAGGAAGACGCTACTCTTGTCACAGAGCTTTCTGTTCTGAGCTACAAATATACATCACATAGTCATAGGATCCATTGAAAAAGCTTTTACTTTTTGCTGTAGGCAAGCCTCTCTCTTGTAACCAGTTTTAATTACTCATACAGTTTCTGGCAAAACAATTTCTTGCCTTCGGTTTGCAAAAGGGCCAAGAGAACCCCGTCATCCTGCCTTTATTCAATTTTGCATGTATTCAGCCACCTCACCAGCACCATGAGCAGAAAGCCGCAGCATACAGAGTGCACATATACAATACGAAGGAACAAGCTCAACTTCCCTCAGCAGATCACATAAAAATGACAGCCTGATTTATTACAGATCAGAGAAATTCAGAGGTTTGTTGTTTTGTTGGGGTTTTTTGTTGTTGTTTTTAAACACTTTCGTGATGAGATTCTAGAAGACACTCCCTTAATGGCATCACACTGAAGGATACTGAAGTCTTTGGGCCAAGCTAGCTGAAGTGTTTCTGAAACAGATATACACAAAGGGAGACCAGTCCCAGAAGGGTCTTTTCCCCAATTCATGGCCAACTGCCATCTAAGCCTGAGCTCGTTCCTCTCTTTCAAGCAAAGAAAAAGCTGAGTGCAGCTCTGGAAATACTTACCTCATACACTTGGCGAATTGTTCACTTATTTTATGGAAATGATCCAAGTAGAGAACAAATGAGGCAGCATGACCCCTTCAGTGCAGGGGAGGCTAAAGGGGTTTGAGCAAGTGAAAATAAAATGACTCACCAGTCAGTTTTGCTGCTGAGAATATTTATTGGAATCCCCTCGTGTTTGGCTGCTGCCCAGATGTAATTGTTACCTACGACAACCTAACTCCCTGCAAAGCCCAAAAAGGGCAAAAGATACTATAACCAGCACATGAAATTCAAAGAACCATCCCCACTACACCTCAGTGAGGGCACACTGGCATCTAGATAACACAGCTCTAAGACTGATACACATCCTTCTGTATCACATAAGGTTTCATTTTAACTGGTCTTTTCCCAGGGTAAGAGGGAGACAAGGGGACTGTTTGACAACTGTTCAGATCACACAGGGAAACAACTAAGGAGAGTTCAGGGAATCTTCCCAAGGCCAGCCTACTGTCACCCACAAGGAGAGCACGAAGCAGTACGAATCTTCCCAAATTGCCTCAGGGAGCACGAACTTGCTCCTAATAAGCTAAGACTCGAAAGGAAGTTGCAAGATAAGCACAGCATACAAAGAAATAGCTTGCTTTTGGTTACACAGCATAGGCCTGGGCAGGCTTTGCCAGCTGCTAAGGACTTTTGAGCTGCTCACCAATGTACGGTTGAAATCCAGAGGAGGGTCAGTGTCTGTTTAGATGTTTCCATACCGCTTCCCTGGAAGCTGGCATAGTTTTGCAGACTGTGTTACTAAAGAGCAGTCCTTTTGCTGAACACTTACGTTGTTTATCAGGTAGACACCTCGACCCCGGGAAGAGGCAACAGGCTTCACTATCCATGGGCCTCTGTCCTTAGAATAGGTATCTGGTTAAAAGACAACAGAACAAGTCTGAAACATTTTCCATTTTGCTTATTTACAGATGAGCAAGAATCAAGAGTGTTGCCTACAGTAAAAGCTTTAGAGAACTACATGAAGAGATCAAAGTCTACTTTTTTGATGTCTTATTTTACCCCTTGGGACTCACTGCAATTATTATGGCTCCTCCCTGAAGCCCCTCCTGCTGCTCCAATAGATTCATTGCTCTTCCCTATGCCTCCTTTTGTCAGTTCTCTCTTCGGTACTCCTAGATATTATTCAGGGAATTTGTGAATCAAAACAACACCACTGTGCACAAAAATAGTCTCTGTTCTGGAGTTTTAAGCCCGCATCAGCTTGAGGACTTACAGGGGCATGAAGTAAACAGCAGAGCAGAAATAACATTTAAAAAAAATATCACGTGGGGCCTTTTCCACTGTCTTTTCAGCTTCCTCTAATTTTGTTGCCTTAACCACTGGCATGATCAACAGGCTGTGATCTTTAGGTCTGGGCATCGTCAGCCATTCACTTACTGCAGAAGTCCTGGTACTCTGTCGGGAGAATGAAGGTCTGAGGTAAGATATGGAATGTCTTAAATCCATGGGCCAGCTGCATACGACTGACATTCTTGTATAGTCTGTCCTTTCGTGTCAGTTCATATGACCTGAAGTCCCAAAACAAGAGACTGTATCTGTTTTTTTCCCCAAATAAAGAAAACCCACATTACAGCAACCCTTTGTACTAGTTTCTAAAGCATCTATAGCCCTGTCAAATGTTTAAACCCTAACCTGCAACTACTCTTCAGTTTTACTGTCTCTGTCCTACAGCTGTATTAATATCCATCCTCATTTGTAGCACCTCTTGCAATTCTGAAGACAGACTCAAGCACAGCAAACTGCTTTAGTGGTGTTTGTAAACTTCAGCAGGTAACATACGACTATCTCTGTAATTAAGAATCCAAAGCCCCAAATACTTTACTTATACCACCAAATTAAAAAAAAAACAAAAAACACAAAACCAAATAATATTTGGGCTACAGAAAAGCGCTTCAACTCACATACTATCTCTTCAAAACTCCAAAGACCATTTAGAATGAAGACAGCATGTAGCACAGGCCCAGTGCATTGGGACTTCACAGTACCATGTATACTCTATTTTTTTTTAGTGCTATCTATGCTTAGATTTTTGCAAACCATCAGAGATGTTCAGCAAAACATGACATCAAGGTCTTACCTAGGGAAATGATTGACTTTCTGAATATCTGTAAGGGAACGCAGCAAGTAGGGCTTCAAGTGTGATCCTGTCCACATGAGATTATAATCGTTGCTATTAGGGTGCACCTAAAAACAACATAAAACACCACACACATAAAAATGTAGAATTAATGAAAAGCACCACCACTTGTCCTACAGACTGTGACTTTCTGTCTATGAGACCAGAGTAATTCTAGTTTAACACAACCTCCTCTACCCATCACTAATATTAGGGGAACTCTAGTCAGACTCCTGCCTTAAGCTACTGTACAGTGGTGCTGGGAAATAACCATGTCATACTTTTCTAAACAAACTTGTGGCTTTGTTCTTTTATAGACTGCTTAAACCCAATTCATAAAGTGGTTTAGATTTCTTCAAGAAACTTGCAAGACCAATTCCTTAACTTTTCAGAAGAAAATCCACCATACACACACCTCTCAAGTTATTCGCAGTATATAGGACATTCTTTAAAGCAAGACAGGTGCTAGAAGAGAAACGGGAAAGACTACATCAGTGCTTCTATGAACTTGCAAAGGCTTTAGGTCTTCCCAAGGGTGTGAAATGATGCTTTAAAAGCGAGAAAAAAAAACCACAACCCAACTTCAACATTCCTTTTTCCCTATTTTTGTAGGCTTAAGGCTAAAGGGTACTCCTTTGAGAGAGCAAAATCACAACGTATCTTCTGTTTGACTTGCAGAGTATGCAAAAAAAAAAAAAACACACAAAAAACAACCTCAAGGGGGTCCACAGCAATTTCCTTCCTAGTTCTAACCCTGCAGAGTAAAAACAAACAAACAAAAAAAGGGCAAAACACACAAGCCAACCACAAAACACATAAAAACCCAAAACATAATAAACACCATCATCACCACCTCCCAGCCCAGCACATAATCAGATGTGAAGATCGTTGCACTCACCTCATGGAATCCATGGGCAGTCAAAATGCTTCGAACCAGACGGCTGTCTGTTCGCACAATCTTATAGGACAAGTGGTAGCGCTCTGTTTAGAGAGCAAGAGACATGATATTAGAGTCTGCACCTAGAAGAATAAACCAAAATTACCTACACTACCAAAGAACAGAGAAAAGCATCATAGGACTCAGGATTAAGTGCAGCTGTCCTGTGCTGAGTGGAGCATGCCTACAGTAACAGCACATAACAGGCAAAGGGCGATAGGAAACACCTGCCCAACTCTTGGGGCATTAACTCCAATGATGGCATTGAACTGATTTACATCAATACTTCGGTATAATATTACTGCACCACTGAACCCTACTGTATCAAAATAAGACATGGGACATCCTAACAAATGCCCAGCTTTTAATTTTATTTTTAAAACAGTACTTTATATAGACTGCTTTATAACACTCTAAACATGATTTCAGCTCTTTCTTCTCTATTCAAGATTGGTATTCCTAGCTAAAAGCAATCATGCCACATGCCCTCATTGACATGGCTAGCTTACATGATCACTTCTTAGATCCTGAAAACCCAAAATAAAACACTGAGTTTTTGTTCATATCTCATTCACCTGTACTGATCTTCCAATAAATAACTGCAAAATATAGTAGGAAGTAAAATAAATAAGAAAAGGAAGTAAAAAGAGAAAATTCACTATCCAAGTAGAAAGTCATAAGAACAAAAGCACTAAGCAGCGCTGGACGTATAAGAAACAGAAAGCACGTAGCAAGACCAGAGGCCAGTTTTCATACAAAAGGATGTGGCAATCTATGGAAGAGTTCAAACGAAGTTGAGGCATAAATTGCAACATTAGAATACAGAATCACTTGGAAGAGGCACTTTACAAATTGATTCAAACTGAAAATAGAAAGATGAAGATTAGATTAAACCTCAGGAAATATGTTCTACCAATAAAAATAAGTCTAAAGAAGAGAGTAAGAAGTATCAGAATCTGGGATTGTCAAAGCTCAAGGAAATGTAACAAGTTGCACTATTCAGCAGTAGATTTGTTAAACCATGAAAACCCTCTGCCTCCTGAGAAAGAGCAGAAGAGATGCTACACTCCAGTTAGGATACAAGTTACAATTACCATCAGCTTCTGCCACCATTCACGTATGTTTTTAACTCACATGAAAAGGATCAGGAGTTTCCACACACAAAAAATCACCTTCTCCACCCCTTACCCCTATGAGCCAGAAGCATTTCTGCTTGGATAGGATATTAGAAATGAGGACACTAATTACCTAAGAAAGGGAGAAGCAAGAGAAGAAAGAAGTGTCAGCATCTTCACAAAAAGAAGCTGAGTAGATTTTAGCTTTTCTCCAACTCAGCACATCCAGAATGTGCTCCCAGCTGTACACACCCACAAGTACTAACTCTCACAATAAGGAGCGACTGTTTATAACAACTCTGCCTCTTATTTAGAGGCTCTCCCTTATTTGACACTAGAGAGGTTTAGTCTCACGACTCAAGTGCTGCCAGAGCAGCAATCATTTTGCTTACAGCCTTACTCACAGTTATGAGGCTGTAGACGTAGAGATTTATTACTACAGCTTACTACTGTTCTCACCACTGTAGGGCTGACTGCTTTATTTCCCAATTAAACCCTCTCAAAACTCACTGCAATGATTGATTTTAAGTTCTTAGCTACAGAGTAGTGAATATATATTCTGGTTGTAAGTTTCAGCATGGCCTCCAAGTTCAATTTGCAAGCAGACAGTTCCAACTCAAAACACATCAAGACCCAATGGAGGGACAAACATAGACACTTGTCACAACTCAAGCTGTGACATGATAAACATTCACCAACTGATCGAGCATTTCTGAACATCTCCACACTCAGAGACAAGCAAGGATTGTAATTTCCTTCCTACCATGTCCTCTTCCCAAGCACAAAAAGAAAGGAACACACAGGTTAAGAGATTTCCACCTCATGCCTTCAGGCCAAAAGCTGGCAGGTAGTTGCACCCACCTCCAATTAGGCGGAGGTAGCTGTCGTTGGTCAGAACAGCTTCAGCATGAAACACCATGACTGGGATCCGCCTGCAGCCACCACCAGTCCACTTGATACACGGATGATCCCTGAAATGGCAAGACAGTCAATATAAGCAATACTGTGCCTCACGCACACCGCAATGAGGACACAACAATTCTCCAGACTTGCCCACCTAGTCTGTGGGCAGGACGCAGGCAAACACACTGTGGGAAAATAACGGAAGATTGGCGAGGAGGTCTGTAAACATGCTCACGTGACTTGCAGCCAGGGTGTAGAAAAAGACATATATCATTCTAATTGTTGTCTCTCTTTGTGTGTTTGACAAGTAGAACATCTGCGTTCAGCTAACACAGGTCTGTGACAGACTTAGAGGCACCCTGTTGAACATGCTTGAGATTCCTGCCCTGCTGTGGGAAAGATCAAAGCCCAGTGGTAAACTACACCTGTGTGAATCCTTGAAAAACAGATACAAACAGCAGGTTCAGCGATCCCCCAGCAAGGACCAAGCTCCACAGTGCCTGTGTCCCCACTTGTCTGCCTCTGCCCAGGTGCTGCTTTGGGGATGCCCCAGTTGGTGAGGTAACAAAAATAAATTTACTCTTCATATTTCAGCCATGGTTTTGTGGTTGTTCCTGCACCCCGCCTGTGCTGACTCACACACACACAATAGGCGCCCTTAGTACTCTGTTATAAAGGGAATCTTCCAGGTCATCCTCTTTTGGGGTTGGTCTTGCCAGTTTAAGTCTGAATTCTGTTTAATTTGTATTTATTTTACCAAGTGTAATTTGGAAGAAACTCCATGAATTTCCACAGCTACAGCTCTCTGGATTTATAGCCTGAAAACAGGATCTATAATTCAGGATAAACCATAATTGCTGGTATCCACACAACCAGACCTTACAACACAGGTTCCAGCCTCCAATCTAAGAACTGTAAATCAGTGCATACTGCCTGGTTGTAATCCAAGACTCTGAAGTGCACAAAAAGGCACTCACACAGAGTTTGAGAGAGCAGAACAGGCTTGGCTCAACACAATGGCTAAACTTGTGTGTTCTTCCTTTTTAATTTCTAGAATGCAAGCCCAGAATGCAACGATGCCCCCAGCCAGCCACTGGAGCTAAAGGTCCCAAGCTACAGCAATCAGTTCTGTCCAAAACAAGACTGCATTGGGAACTTTGGTCTCCTCAGAAGAATTAGGGACACATTAAAAAAAAATTTAAGATCTGTTATATAAAACCCTAAGATCACAGAAAGAAAACCCGTCAACCTCCCTAAGCAAAGAAAACTCAGACTGCTTATGACTCACTGCACAAGGAAATGGAACCATGAAAAAGTTAACAGAAAACAGAGACTAAGGGGTAAGAGACACATCTCTGTCTACACAGACAAGAAGAAATAGAAAGACTGGCAGAGATAGACAGAGGTATTTGTCTATAGAATGCGCAAGATCATTGACTGCCAAAGGTTTGGAGAAACTACAGAAGACAAAACACTTCCTACACTTAGAACACAGAAAGTGAGATAAAAGGGCAACTTTCTGATGCTAAGGCAAGTAAGTACTCTGAAGTGTAGCCTTGGTCCTCTTAATCAAGTTATTACCATTATCACCCAGACAAATTAACTTCACAGCACTCCTATCTGCTTCCACCACCTCTAAAGAAAAAAAGTGTAAAAAAAAAACCAAAACCCCAACATAAAAATCAACTACTGGGGTGTAATTAGCTGGAAAGGACCCAGAGAAGCTTCCAGAACTTACACTACAGGCCAGAGCCTTATATAAGGGGGAAATGAGCTGAGGCAACAGGAGGAGAGTTTATGTTAAGCCTGTCCTGAGGATTTGCAGTAAGGCTCAATCCTCCAGGTGACAGTCATTCATTCCTAGCATGGCCCTTGGTCACTTGATGCAGACACCTGGTTACAATTACATTCTAGATGAAGGCAGTTCTGGACCTTTCCATCCACGAGGGGCTGGGAAGTGAGCCAATACCTGGTATGAAGCAATTGTCGTGGTTTGGCCTCAGCCAGCAACAAAGAACCACGCAGCCGCTTGCTCAACTCCCACAGCTGTGGGAAAAATCCACAGAAAAAAAGCCAAAACTCGTGGGTTGAAATAGTGCAATTGAACAGACCAGCAAACGGGAAGAGGAAAAAAAAACCAAACCAATAACACTGATAAAGGTATGGATATAAAGATGCGAGTACCATACCGCCGAGAAGCGCACCGACCTGACCCGCACCACCGCAGCCCACCCCCAAGTGGCGACTGTCCCCCTCAGCCCCGGCTACCGCCTCTTATAGCCCGGGCGTGGGTCACGTGGGAGGGAATACCCCCCCCCTGCCGGCTCCGGGGGGAAATTAACCCCATCCCTGCCGGAACCAGGACAGCAATATTCCTCTAAATGCTTTAAGCCACTGCAGTTTGCAGCCGGGCTCTCAGTCACAATGCTCACGCAAAAGAAAACAAACACGATATATTAAAGTAGGTCCAGCTGAAATGGAAAAGGGATTCCACTCTGGGAAAGAATAAGGGAGTGACTCCTTCACAAGCAAAGATAAAACAAGTTACTAAACAACAGTTGGAACAAACAGATACTAGTAAGTAATAAGAACTCTGAGATCTGAGTTCTCATAAGGCAGCTTTTTAAAGAGGACATAAACCACTGCGTATCACTCTAGTGTACAGTAGATTTCTATTCTATGCAGCAAAGTAAAACCTAAAACCAAACAAAAAATAAGCAAATGAAAAGAAAGGACATTCATTTCCTTAATTTGTTTAAACATCATCAAGAAAGTTCCCAGTTTAGGAGCATGACAGGAAGAGATCAATGAAACTACAGACAGCCAAGGAAGAGCTGCGCCTCCAACCCTGATGAATATAGTGGTCTTTTAGGCTACAAATGCAGGTAGCCTGCCCACAGGCTTGAGGCTCAAACCAACCATCTGCTGCTTTACAGGTAGGAGGAGGGTAAGGAATGCAACTGTCTTTTTAGATTAGTACAAAACCTACAGGAAGCACAGGGAGACAGAAACAGTTAAGAGGTTCCCCCACCACCACTTACTCCAGCCCATCTACATCTTCTTCCTCCTCCTCCTCTTCTGAGGATGAGCCAGTTTCCTCCAGATCTCGAGCCATCCCAACCGGCATTTCCTCTGGGAGTTTTCATACAGCCCAGTCTCAGTAGCCTCCGAGACTCCTTCCTGCAGATTCAAAGGATCTTGCAAGAGCAGTTACCTGCCATAAGGATTAAAAGCATGAATGCATAGCTGAGCAGGACAGCAAGAGAAATGAGGTAACTTAACTCCTGCCTCCTGTCAATACATATTTCTCACAAGACTATCAACAAGCTTGTCACAGGCTGTAAATCACCTCCCAGCCAGGGGAGTGTAGGAAGAAGCATCACCTTCCAGCAGATTATTCCCCACCTGCCTGTGAGAGTCATTCAGGCGCTTACCACCGAAGCGCGTCCCTGCCCTGCCCTGCCTCCGGCCGCAGCACCGCGCCAGGCTGGCCAGGCCCGGCACAGCGGCAAACGCCTGCTTCTTCCCGGCGCCGAGACTCCCCCGCCGCCCGGGATCAGCCGGACACCGTAACACCTCCACCGGCCAGGGAACAGCCCTCGGGCCCGGCCGCGCCCGGAGGGGAGGC
>NW_009648876.1:9792151-9818337 GCF_000708025.1 Charadrius vociferus | reverse complement strand
GCCTCCCCGGCGGGGACAGGGTGAGGGCTGGCGGGTGGCGAGAGGGGCTGTGCGCTGTCTCTATGTGTTTCTCCCTTTCCTTGCGCAGTGAACGGGCTCCAGGCTCGGACCTTCGGTGTGTGGACCCTGCTGTCATCGGTGATCCGCTGTCTCTGCGCCATCGACATCCGCAATAGGACGTATGTAAAGGAGCACCGGAGAAATCCGTCGGTTTGCTTGCTAGTCGCAACCTGAACAGCTAGCTTAGAGGGCAGCGCGGAGGAGGTGGGGAAGCAAAAGCTGTTCCTGAACTTGCTATAGAGTTGAAAGTGTTCCCCTAAAAAAGCTTAACTAGCAGTGCGGGATTTGTGTGTTAACTGCTGGTCCCATCTGCCTCTGTGGGGAGAACCTGCGCGTTTGAGTTCTGTTTCTTAGCTCAGGCAGAAATTGGTAGATCTGAGAACTTCTTAGGTCACAAATTTCTGAGGTCCAGCTTGGGAAGTGTCTTCTGATAGCGTTGCTGCTCTGTTGACATTAGGCAGTTGCTAATGCTGTGGTCTGACTGATGCTTGATACTTCTTTTCCTGACAGCTCAGCTAAAGACTGTGGCAGGTTGAGAGGGCCCTTGCAGCGGTCTTAACCCGCTGCCTTCTTACCTAAGCTCTTGTCTGGAGCAGAGGACAAGGCCTGAAGGTGCAGCTTGATGCTGTGGTGGGAGGCAGGCCTTCTGAGAGGGATTTCCAAGCAGGGTGACTCTGGGTCTACGCTAGACAAAGTCTGTGTTGCAAGTTGCTAGAATTCACTCTTTTGTCACCGCCTACCCCAGCCCCGCAGCAGAAGTCACTGTCCATCTGGCAGCGTGTCCTTGGATTACCTAGGCTTGTCTGTAGTAGGGAGCTGCAGGGACTCCGTTATTTGTTTTTAGGGGGTGGTGGCAATGCCACTTACCATGAAGCCAGTTGGTTCTTAGAAGGATTCTTTTATCTTGCATCTCTTGAACCTGCTCCCTTCCCACAGCTGTGACCCCTAGAGGGTAGCAGAGCACAGGTAGGAAGATGTGTTGGGTGATGCAGCCTGGTATCAGCCAAGTCCTGTCGCCCTAGTTCTCTGCTCATCCAGTTCTCACCCTCTTTTTGTTTGTGCACATGCTTCTCGCTTCCCTGGTGCCCTACCCTTGCTCTCCCCTCTTCACCTGCCTCCAGGGCAGATAATGCCTGTGACTTTCAATGCACCACTGAACACATTACCCTCTCAGCGATTACTCAGGGAGCTTTTGCACCTCACTAGGCAAGGGACCAAGTGCCCTCCGTGCTGCCACAGTGAGGACAGATGGGGCAGCATGCAGGTTTGCTTCTTTTCCACTCAGCCATGCTCGTGCCCATTCTATGGGCTGTATGATAACCTGCTTCTTTCTGCTCTCCAACAGCCTCTATTACATCACACTCTTCACCTTCTTTTTGGCCCTTGTTCACTTCCTCTCCGAGGTCTTCATTTACCACACTGCAGCCTTGACAATTGGAGTTATGGCACCCCTCATGGTAGCAAGTAAGTAGAGCTCTGCATTGTCCCCCCACAAACTCTCCTTGGAACTTTGAGCCCTACGTGAAAAACTCTATGGGGCTATAAGCTAAGGACAGGGAGGGGATGGTGAGAGGGGAATGCCTCATATCCTGTCCAGCATTTACTATGCAACTCATCCTGTGTCTCCATCACAGGTTTCTCTATCTTGGGGATGTTGATTGGCCTGCAGTACCTGGAGGTAGAAGCACTGTCACAAAACAAGAAGAAAAACTGAAGCTGAGGGCCCTGTGTAGGTCAGCATTGTCTCCTATCTTCACTGCCAAACTTCCACTAAAGCTCGGCTGAACTCCAGGACACCAGTCCCACTGGTGGATCAATGTTGGACTCTGTCAATCATTCCTCATTACCAAGTGGTTTTTTGTGTCCCAGAAACTTTTCAACGGATTGATGTCAAAGACCAAGTCCCAGAGGAGTTTGTGTCAAAGCTTGTGGGTGCAGTTGGTTACTGCCTCCCCAGAGGGTAGCAGGGAATAGCTCAGGCATGCCCAATGCACTAAGGACTGCTCTCCCAGTGTAACTGTGGGGAGGAGGTGTAGAGCTGCCCAGAATCTGCTGAACACTTCGGACCAGAAAGAGAGAATGTGTGCTGCCCCTGGCACTGCTGTGTAACTTGCATGCGTGTGTTCCTCAGGGGCCATTTCTAATAAATGACAGAAAACTGCAGGGTGCTATGTCTGTCTTTCTGCTACACAGCAACAAGTAGAAGATGTACAACCTCAGAGCAAACAGCAGTTTCTACTGTATGTTGCAGGAGAAATATTCTCTCTTTACAGTAAACCCACCTTTCCCTGACTCCTCCCCACAAAGTTCCAAGTCTGACTGTTCACATCACACACACATGCAAAGAGAGTTGTTGCAGCTCACGCTTCTGCAGCATAATAGTGATGGCAAACTGCATGCATCTGAGGACAAGGACCTTTGCAGTCAGCTGTAACTACAGAAGAGAGACAAAACAGGAACAGGTTGCTTAGACGTAGATGAAATAATGCCCAAAGCAGATGGGCAGTGCACAGAAGGTAGGGACAAACCAGCAAGATCTCCTAGCTGGGAAGATGGTACATGTGCATAAGAAAGAGGAAAAACACAGAAAGGAGGAAAAGAGGACAACAGTACCACTGGGCAGAAAGATGATTTCTTCAATTCTGCAAAACATTTCAGGCTATTAAAAAAGCCAGATGTAGACTGTTTCAACCATTTAATATGAACACATCAGGTTTCATTGCACACTTGAAATGTTTTTGTTTTATATAAAAACTCCTATCGAAAAGCCATTTTAGACCCCCATCCTCAATCCCAAACTATTAAAGATAGGACTTGAATTTTTTGTCAAGACTGTATAATTTCACCCAAAAAATGTTTTGTCAAAAATGGTATGTCAGAGAGGAGTATTTTTATTCATTCCACATGGTTGTGGTTTTTGTCCCCCCCAAAAAAGATATGTGTATAAGTGCATGATTTAAGGAGTATAAGGACACTTGATGTCTCCACCAGGGGAGGGATGCTGGAAAGGAAGGAGAAGGGATATAAGGATCTATGTGTTTATCTTCTAAACAGCAGCATACAAAGGGGCAGTGTCTACAAGACACAAATGCTGGTAAGAGGGCTGCTTCTCTTATTCTCTGTTATAAAAATGGGGAGCTTCCACACAGGAGCAAATCTGGATTCCCGTTATACTCAAACCCCTCTCTGTGGCTGTGAAGAGCAACACAGCCTTGGCCAGTTATCTCAACAGAACACTTCACAAAAGTTTTTATGTAATGTTGAAACATGCAAAAGGCACTTCATCATTAAGGAGGAAGACGCAGTTGTCAGCCCAGGGAGCTTTTTTGACTCACTCCTGTTGCTAGTGTAGTGCTGAGGCTAGGCTTAGGCTGTAGCTTCAACATAGGCTGTGGAACTAGTCCTTGCCTCCAGGTAAAAGGAGGCATATTGGTATCTGTCAATTACTCCTAATATATAGGAACATCGGGGCAACCTCAGTGAACTCTCAGCAGAGGTTTATCTGCAGACTGAGTGCTTTGTCTGCACCAGCCATGTAATAAAACCAGAGCCAGCAGCGGCAGAGGCACTGCTTTACGCTTGCTGGTGATGTGCTGAGGCCTCTGCCCTCCCGTGCAACACAGAGCATCACCGGTACCGAGGCAGAACACTTCCTCCTCCTGAGAGCCAGCTGAAAGCTGTTCCAGGGCCGCTCACACAGTCAGCGTGGTCCAGCTTTTGCATTTCATGTCACAGCTTGCCTGTGAGAGAAGACACAGCCATGTGCAGGGTGCTACCCTCATGTGCTCAGGGATAGCCTGGAACTATGGCTTTTCTCAGCATGTGTGCTTTTTCTTTTCCAAGCATACATGGTGGGACGGAGGGGAAGCAGTGGGTTTTCC
The DNA here is from genome assembly GCF_000708025.1 of Charadrius vociferus. Classification (NCBI taxonomy): domain Eukaryota; kingdom Metazoa; phylum Chordata; class Aves; order Charadriiformes; family Charadriidae; genus Charadrius; species Charadrius vociferus. The sequence continues at coordinate 9,814,396 of NW_009648876.1, read as the reverse complement.
CATCTTTTCCTCCCAAGCAGCAAAGTCTCCAAAACAGCAAGATGCAGAGGTATAACTGAAAAGAACAACTCCCTTCTTGCGTTGCTCTTTCACGCTCTCCACAAGCAGCTCACTGTGCTCCCGTCCTGAGGCTGTCCCCCCCTGTGCCATAGTGCGCATGTAACAGGCGTAGGTAGCAAAGATGGGAGGGAGGGGGGCTGCATCTCCCAGCTCCACCACCCTCTCCATTTCACAGCTTTGATTCCTCAAGGACAATGGGATCAGTGCAGGCTTCTGGCATCACTTTCTGCAAAGAGAAAAGACAGAGAAAAACAGTATCGTTAGGCTCCTGGGTGGCCAGACCCAGGCTTCAGAGACCAGCTGGCCAGAAGCTGGCTAATTAGCAGCTCCCTGCTAGTGTGCAGAAATCCCCAAAGAGGAATCACCATCCTCTGAGAGTGCAGCTGGTTCCCTCCTCCTCCTCCATACCCTTCTACTGCCCAGACAAGGGGCACTGGGGCAGCAGGGCAGAGCAAGGGTCCCATTTCCCTTAAGCTACTTGCTGTAGTCTTCAGCCCAGCATTAACTCACAGAAGCTGTACAGGCCCAGGTATCAGCCCCACAGCCAGCCCCCTGAAGACACAAGATCAGCCTCAAAGCGGTGAAACTGCAGGGCCAGTTCCCTGGGCAAGAAAAGAAACTGGGAACTCCTCTTTCATGCCATGGGGCAGCACAGTGTCTGTGCAAGCACCAAAAGAGGACCTGCATCCTCTGCACCGCAGGAGGCTCAGCACAGCAACTAGCTCCTCTCTGTCCTTACTCTGGCATGACTGAGGGCCTCTTCAACTCCCAGACAGATTGCTGGTTCTCATCTTCAAGTCTTTTCATCCCTACCCTGCATTCAGGGCTGACACCCACGGCCCCTGCTTCTTCCCTCTCCCCAGTTTGGACTTACGGCTGGGTACAGATAAGGCTTTCTTTGAAGTTCATTACTCATATCTTAAAGAGCCATAAGAAATAACAGGCAAATACACAAGTTTTTTTTCTGCATAAATCCTATGGAAGAATTAGTCTGATTACTTGAACCCTCCTACAATTTCTTCCCTTAACATGGAGGGACCTGTAGAGTCATTTCCCAGAGGAAAAGCAAGGACAACTGAGCCTGCTGCCCAGTTACCATCTTATCCTGGGCTGCATGAAACAGCCAAACAATTTCAGTTCAGCCTTCCTGTGTGAAGCTTGATGAGCTCCTCTGCTAAGCCCTTCTGGGGTGTGTTAGGATTAGACCCCCCAGGGGATTTCAGATACCTCTCCAAGTTTTGACTCTAATTACAGTCAGACACCACAGTTGTCACCAATTCAAAGACAGTGTGCAGACTTGTAAGGATAAATGTGGAGTCTCCCACAGCCTAGGCTCCAAGTTAACTCACTGTGGGGCAAGACTGACATCTGAGGCAGGAGTCAGAGGTGCACAGGAAAGATGTTCACATCCCCAGTGCAGCTCAAGAGAAGTCCAGGCAGCATGGAAGCAAGACATATGAAACAGTTTCATTTGTAAGCCTCTTACACAAACTGCAGGTGATAAAGTTTTGTAGAGGTCAGCAGCAATATCCCAAAGCAGAAGAGCGAGATCAGGAAAGCTTCAAAGAGATGCCTGGAAGCAAAAGCCAGGAAGTGCAAAGAGGGAACTCCGACCAGCAGAAGGGGTAGGAGAGTGCATGAAGTAGCGCCAGAGGCAGGACTAAAGGGAAAGCTGCATTTAGGCTTGGGAAACCCTACCAGAATGCATCATGGAAGCACACTGGCAACTCTGAACAGGCTCCCCAAGCACCCGTGGGGTCTGAACACCACTCACCTGTTGTGGAGCTACAGGAAGAGGTTTAGATCAGCCAGCCTGCAGCGCTCCACTGCCTTAGAAAAGGAAGGGTGCTCTCACAGCTGGGAGTCACAGTGCTGGAAGGGGGCATGCCCCAGGGGGCAAAGCCCATGGCTTTGGGATACAAGGAGAAGGCTGCTTGCCACACAGTAAGCACAGAAAGGCAGCAGGGAAGTCTGGGAAGCAGGGGATGGGGTACATACCGTTTGTGCCTACTATGCAAAATTCCAGTCGTTTGTTTTTTTTTGTTTTTTTTTTTTTTTACTGGCAGTATTCCACTAGAGATTAAACATGCTACAGCTTGCAAGGGGACTCCAGTAAGCTACTCAGGTTGGATGCTTGCCCTAATGCCCTAAGCCAGCCTCTAAGTCACACTGGCCTTGGGAGAAAAAGCAACATGCTTTTGAGTATTCCACTGAGATACACCAGATGCATCTTTGCATCCAGGCAAACATACAACCAGCAAAAAAAGGTACTTAGCTCTGATTGAGTCCTGGCTTATCCAGGACATGGTTTGAGAACACAGCACAGCTTCAGTCCTGTTTTAAACAAATCGCTTGCTGTGCCTGTACACCTACAGCAGGTCACTGGTCATCCAAAATCATGCACTCATCAGTGCTCAGCCCTGATTGTAGCATAACACTCCAGAAAAAAAGTTTTTATTTTTATTACAATTCAAAAACAAGGACAAAGTCTGAAACCACTTTACTCCCTACTCTCTGCTATCAAGAACAGGTTCTTTGCGCACACACACAAAAAAACCCCAATTTATCTACTACTATATAAGACAGGCCCAAAGTAGTCTGAAGTGCCCCGAACACACATTAATCAAATCTGCAAGTTTCAAAGAGGCCTAGCAAAGCCCAGTTTGAACGAGAAGACAGTCCTGCCATTTTGGAATCCTGCACTCTGTATGATAGCTGCTTTCTTAAAAACCCACACAAACTTAAAAGTATTTCCAAAGAAATGTTGCCTAAGACTTTTCTTGAGCAATTCACTCCCGAGTCAAAAAAACCCCATGGAATATCAGCAAAGATTGTTATTTCATAATGCAAAGAAACAATGCAGGAAGGTTTGCATGGATGCTGGAAACCAGAAGCAGATGAGCACAGGCTGTACACAGCATATACGTGAGTATAACGTGTATGATGAATCAACTGACACTACTATGAAACCTTAAGGCACAATGTTGGAATGGCTTCAGATATGCTTACAACAAAGGCAGCCCACGAAGAGACTCATTATCATGCAAAACAGGCATTTGATCCTGAGATCAAATCAAAGAGTCCTGAGACAGAAAGCTAACCCTTCTGGCGCTCTGGGAACTGAGGCAGATAGAATTGGGAGTATTGTTGGAACCACACTACGGCTTTATTAATAGAGGACAAGGTGTCCACAATGCCATTAGGCTAATTTAGTTCCCAGTACAAGTTCTACTAATTGCAACATCTGTTTAATTATAACCATAAGCAGAGAAGGGCATTGATAGAAGACAAACTGCTTGTGAACACAAGTCAGGTCCTGCAGGAAGAAGGGAAAACATCCTGCAGTGTGGACACAGTGGCCAAAAACTCTGACAGGTAGCTGCTCAGAGGCTGCGATTCCTGGGCAGAGAGTCAAGGCTGATGAACACTCGCTCTTGTCACTGAAGCTATGGCTTTATACATTGCTCTTCTCCTTGCAAAGTCAACAGCTCAGCCAGATTCTAGGCTTTCCATTTCATCACCAGAAACCACTACTAGGTGAAAATGGAAGATCATTCCCTCTGAGAATCAGCATGTGGGTTTTTCCCTTGTGTGTTCCTTGATACACTGGGAAATCAGGCTGTTACACAGCCCTACTCTGCACCAAAGCCACTCAACAACTGAACATCAAGCTAAAGGTTTTGACAGTTCTCCAGCAGATCATTTCTATTTCTACATCAGGAAGAATCACACCTTGTTAGGCCAATACTCTGGATGATGGACCCCCAGAGAAAACAATAACACAGCTGTCTACTTCCACGATGGGACTGCACCTCCACTGCGTCAAGACGGGGAAGACCCACTGTCATCAAAAGGACCACACAGCAAAAGGCATAGTGTTTCAGTGGGAAGTGTGAGGCCTGCACAACTCTACATCCTCTGGAAGCTCACATCTGACTCAGTGTCAGTCTTCTCCTTGCAACACCATAGAGTTTTCGTTGGAAAAGACCTTTAAGATAACCAAGTCCAACCATTAACCTAACAATGCAAAGTCCACCACTAAACCATGTCCCCAAGCACCCCATCTACCCATCTTTTAAATACCTCCAAGGATGGTGATTCAACCACTTCCCTGGGCAGTCCTTCCAGTGCTTGACAACTCTTTTGGTGAAATTTTTCCTAATATCCATCCTAAACCTCCCCTGAAATAACTTGAGGCTGTTTCCTCTTGTCCTATTGCTTGTCACTTGGGACAAGAGACCAACACCCACCTCACTACAACCTCCTTTCAGGTAGTTGTAGAGAGCCATAAGGTCTCCCCTCAGCCTCCTTTTGTCCAGGCTAAACAACCCCAGTTCCCTCTGCTGCTCCTCATAAGACTTGTTCTCTAAACCCTTCACCAGCTTCATTGCCATTCTCTGGACACCCTCCAGCACCTCAGTGTCTTTCTTATAGTGAGGGGCCCAAAACCGAACACAGGATTCAAGATGGGGCTTCACCAGTGCTGAGTATGATCACTGCCCTAGTCCCGCTGGCCACATGATTTCTGATACAAGCCAGGATGCTATTGGCCTTCTTGGCCACCTGGCCACACTGCTGGCTCATATTCAGCCAACTGTTGACCAACACTTCCAGGTCCTTTTCAACCGGGCAGCTTTCCAGCCACTCTTCGCAAGCCTGTAGCTCTGCATGGGGTTGTTGTGGCCCAAGTGTGACCTAGCACTTGGCCTTGTTGAACCTCATACCATTGGCCTTGGCCCATTGATCCAGCCTGTCCAGATCCCTCTGTGGAGCGTTCCTACCCTCAAGCAGATCAACACTTGAGCCTAACTTGGTGTCATCTGCAAAATTACTAAGGGTCCACTTGATCCCCTTGTCCAGATCATTGATAAAGATATCAAACAGAACTGGCCCTAATACTGAGCCCTGGGGAACACCACTTGTGACCAGCTGCCAACTGGATTTAACCCTATTCATAACTCTTTGGGCCTGGCCACACAGCCAGTTTTTTACTCAGCGAAGAGTACACCCATCCAAGCCATGAGCAGCCAGTTTCTCCAGGAGAATGCTGTGGGAAACAGTGTCAAAGGCTTTATTAAAGTCTAGGCAGACATCATGAATCATAGAATGGTTTAGGTTGGAAGGGACCTTAAATCACGGAATCTACTCTCTCCAGTAGCTCCCTGTCTCTCTTGAACTGGGGAGCCCAAAACTTGACACAGTATTCCAGTTGTGGACTCACCAGTGCAGAGTAGAGGAGGAGAATGATCTCCTTCAACCTACTGGCCACACTCTTCCCTATGCAGCCCAGGATTCCATTGACCTTCCTGGTGACAAGGACACATTGCTGGCTCATGGATAATTTACTATCTACCAGGACTCCCAGATCCTACTCCTCAGAACTGCTTCCCAGCAGATCCACCCCTAACCTATACTGGTGCCTAGCATTCTCCCTCCCCAGGTACAGGACCCTACACTTGCTCTTGTTGAACCTCATTAGGTTCTTCTCTGCCCAGGTCTCCAGCCTGTCCAGGTCACGCTGGATGGCAGCGCGGCCCTCTGGAGTGTCAGCCACCCCTCTCCGGTTGGGATCATCAGCAAACGTGCTGAGGATACACTCTGTCCCCTCATCCAGGTCATTGATGAATATATTGAACAAGACTGGACCAAGTATTGACCCCTAGGGGTCACCACTGGTTACAGGCCTCCAACTTGACACTGCTCCATTAATCACAACCCTCTGAGTTCTGTCACACAGCCAGCTCTCAAAGATCAATCATCTCAAAGATGATCTCTTAAAGATCATCTAGTTCCAACCCCACTGCCATAGGCAGGGACACCTTCCACTAGACCAGGTTGCTCAAAGCCCCATCCAGCTTGGCCTTGAACACTTCCAGGGAGGGGGCCTCTGCAATTTCCCTGGGCAATTTGTTCCAGTGCCTCACCACCCTCATAGTGGAAAATTTCTTCCTAATATCCATTCTAAATCTACTCTCATCCAATTTGAAACCATTACCCCTCGTCCTATCACTACATGCCCTTGTAAAAAGTCCTTCTCCAGCTTTCTTGTAGGCACCCTTAAGATAATGGAAAGTTGCTATAAGGTCCTCCTGGAGTCTTCTCTTCTCCAAGCTGAACAACCCCAACTCTCTCAGCCTGTCTTCATAGGAGAGGTGCTCCAACCCTCTGATCATCTTTGTGGCCCTCCTCTGCACTCGATCCAACAGGTCCATGCCCTTCTTATGTTGAGGGTCCCAGAGCTGGATGCAGTATTCCAGGTGGGGTCTCATGAGAGCAGAGTAGAAGGGCAGAATCACCTCCCTCGACCTGCTGGCCATGCTTCTTCTGATGCAGCTCAGGATACGGTTGGCTTTCTGGGCTGCGAGCACACATTGCCAGCTAATGTTGAGCTTGTTGTCAACCAACAGCCCAAGTCCTTCCCCTCAGGGCTGTTCTCAATCCATTCTCCACACAGCCTGTATTTGTGCATGAGATTGCCCCGGCCCACATGCAGGACCTTGCACTTGGCCTTGTTGAACTTCATGAGGTTTGCACAGGCCAACCTCTCAAGCCTGTCCAGGTCCCTCTGGATGGCATCTCTTGGGACCTGGACAAGTCCAGGCCAAGATCCACAGCCTTTCCCTCATCCACTAAGTGGGTCACCTTGTCACAGAAGGCAATCAGGTTAGTCAAGCAGGACCTGCCTTTCATAAACCCATGCTGACTGGGTCTGATTGCCTGGTTGTCTGGTATACACCACGTGATGGTGCTCAAGATGATCTGCTCCATAACCTTCCCTGGCACCAAGGTCAGACTGACAGGCCTGTAGTTCTCCCCCATCCTCCTGGCCCTTTTTGTAGATGGGCATCACTGTTGCTAACTTCCAGTCAACTGGGACCTCTCCGGTTAGCCAGGACTGCTGAAAAATTATGGAAAGTGGCTTGGTAAGCACTTCCACCAGCTCTCTCAGTACCCTTGGGTGGATCCCATCTGACCCCATAAGCTTGTGTGTGTCTAAGTGGTATAGCAGGTCACTAACCATTTCCCCTTGGATTATGCGGGGGTCAATCTGCTGCCCATCCCTGTCTTCCAGCTCAGGGAGCTGGGTACCCAGAGAACAAGTGGTATTACTATTAAAGACTGAGACAAAGAAGGCATTAAGTACCTCAGCCTTTTCCTCAGCCTTTGTCACTATGTTTCCCCCCGCATCCAACATCCAATAGAGGATGGAGATTGTCCTTAGCCCTCCTTTTGTTGCTAATGTATTGACAGAAACATTTTTACTGTCTTTTATGGCAGTAGGCAGATTAATTTCTAGTTCAGCTTTGGCCCCTCCAATTTTCTCCCTGCATAACCTCACTACATCCTTGTAGTCCTCCTGAGTTGCTTGCCCCTTCTTCCCAAGGTCATAAACTCTCCCCTTTTTTCTGAGTTCCAGCCAAAGCTTTCTGTTCAGCCAGGCTGCTCTTCCCTGCTGGCTCATCTTTCAGCATGTAGGGATGGCCTGATCCTGTGCCTTTAAGATTCCCTTCCAGCCTTCCTGGACTCCTTTGTGCTTCAGGACTGCCTCCCAGGGGACTCAGGCTCTTAGGCTAAAGACCGCCACCCAGAAGTCCAAGGTGGCAGTTCTGCTGACCCCCCTCCTTACTTCTCCAAGAATCAAAAACTGTATCATTTCGTGATTGCTATGCTCAAGATGGCCTTCAACCATCACATCACCCACAAGTCCTTCTCAGTTTGCATACAACAGGTCCAGCAGGGCACCTTCCTTAGTTGGCCCCCTCACCAGCTGTGCCAGGAAGTTATCTTCCACACACTCCAAGAACTTCCTGGACTGTTTCCTCTCCGCTGTATTGTATTTCCAGCAGACATCTGGTAAGTTGAAGTCTTCCACTAGAACAAGGGCTAGCAATTGTGAGATTTCTCCCCGCTGCTTATAGAATATTTTGTCTGTCTCTTCGTGCTGGTTGGTTGGGTGGTCTATAACAGACTCCCACCATGGTATCTGCCTTGTTGGCCTTCCCCCGATTCTAACCCATAAACACTCAACCTTATCATCACCATCATTAAGCTCTAGATAGTCAAAATGCTCCCTTACATACAGGGCTACCTCACCACCTCTCCTTCTTCGCCTGTCCCTTCTGAAGAGTCTATAGTTATCCATGGCAGCACTCCAGTTGTGCTAGTCATCCCACCATGTTTCCATAATGGCAACTATGTAACAGTTTTCCTGCTGCGTAATGGCTTCCAGCTCCTCCTGTTTGTTGCCCATGCTGCATGCATTGGTGTAGATGCAGTTCACTTGGGCTACTGATCCCACCACCTTTTGGGGGGAAGAGGCCCTAGTTCCTACATGACTGTTCTCAGGCGCTTCTGTCATTTCTAACATATGAATAACCCTTGCGTCTTTGCTGCTACATGGATCTCCATCCCCTACCTCCACTGAGAGGCAGACCAAAGGACTTTGCTAGCCTACCGTCCCTCAAACATTGGCGTGCTGCCCCCAGGTTTAACTCTAGCGAGCCTGGTTTTATCCCTTTCCCACTTCAAATCTGGTTTAAAGCTCTTTCAATGAGGCCTGCTAACTCCTGCACAAAGATCCTTTTCCCGCTTTGAGATGGATGTACCTTGTCTGTCACCAGCAGGCCTGGTGTTGTGTAAACTGACTCATGATCAAAAAACCCCAAATTCTGCCAGTGACACCAGGCTCAGAGCCAGGTATTGATCTGCTGGCTCTTCCTGTTTCTTCTCTCATCATACCCTGCAACGGGAAGGATCGATGAGAACACTACTCGTGCTCCTGATCCCTTAACCAGTTATCCCAAGGCCTTGAAGTATGTCGATTGCCCTCAGACTTCTTGTTGCAACTTCATCGCTGCATTATCAATCGTGGATAATAATCTGAGGGCCGTACCAGGGTAGTAGGCTTTCTCTTCACATCTTTAACCCAGGCCCCAGGGAGGCAGCAGACTTCCCTACGAAGTAGGTCCGGTCTGCATGTTGGGCCTTCTGTTCCCTTCAGAAGGGAGTCTCCTATGACAATGACCAGTCTTTTTTTCTTTACGGAAGCAGTTTTGACACAGGGCATATACAGGACCATCCCTGAGCCTTGCAGTGTCTGTTTTGCAACTGGGATGTCAGTGGTAACACTGGCAATTGTACCAAGCTAGGTCTGCTAACAAAGGCAATGGCATAAGCTTCAGCCATCAAAAAAGCAGGCTCATGCAGCTACAGCTTCTCAACTACTTGGTCCCAAATCCAACACCACACATGCACCCTGCTAAAACTGTCACAGACTGAAGCACGGAGACAGCTTCAGCAGCACGCAGCCTGGAGTCAAACCTTTCGCTGCCCATAGGACTCTTCCTCATGCTTGCATCTTCAAGTGCGAGGAAGCTTCACACTCCCTGTAGCACATGCTCTAGTCTTAGCAGGATTAAGGCTGTTTTTCCCAATGGATTCACTCTGCTTTTGCCTGTTAGTCCTGTTGGCTGTGGCACTAAGTGATACACGCACTCCATGAACACTTTTAAAAGCAAAGGGTAGCGTGGTTAACTTGGCAGATCAGCCAGTCAGTGCGAAGCAGAGGACAGTGAGTAACAAAGTGCTACACCCCAAGCAACAGCTGAGAAAATGCCAAGTGCCATTCAGATTCACAGATCAGCAAGCACAGAGCTTTACAATTTTCAAGCGTTCCTCTACCAAAAGGCACCAACCCAATGACTCTGTTATTGCTAGATGTTTTTAAACTTCCTTCTTGAAGTTGGCCGTGCGCCCTGGCTGTGATCAAAGCCAACTCTTCTACAGGGTTCCTGGTATCACTTCCAGCCAAGAAAATAGACTGTAAAAGTAATGTCAGAGAAGAGTCTCCAAACACCTGCACCTCCTGTCCCCGATAACTTACTGACAATTCAGTTCTCCATCTGCTCCAGCATCAGGCTTTGCCTCGCTGCACCTAGTTGAATCCCTATGCCCCTACCTGACGTGAGTCTCAGTGGGTACCCAAGAAGGCCAGAAAGATTCTCAGTACTTTACGGCCATTGCTGTCACCCCAGAAGTGCCATTGGTTTGGTGCCTGTGCCACCCATGAGCGTTTAGAGAAGCAGATTAGTGTCATTCTCCTACCTTTGTGTATGAGCTAGTGAGCAGGAATGGGAATTGATGGGGTTAGGGTTACAAGATACAGTCCCGTAATCCGTGATTTGACTGCTGCCTTGGAGTCTCTGTAACAACAGCCACAAGTCACCATCCCAGAAAAGGTGGAGGCAAGTAGGGAGGGAAATGAAAGACGGGGAAAATAAAAAAGATGAACAGGCAAAGGAAGAAACCAGTAAAATCACCCAAGCATGCATAAGGCAGCTGCGCCATGTAAAAAAGCTCCAGTACCTGACTCCGTCAGAGCTCTCCACAAAGGCGCCACACAATTCCTAAGCCCAGCTGGCTGCTCCCCTGACTGAGGCATCCATATTAGTTCAGAACACCAGGTTCAGCCCACCTTCAGCTGGTCAAGCACCTGGGGTTGTTTGTTAAGCTTGAGAAGTATCGAGGTGAGCTCAGCCATGTGGAAGCCACATTTGGGGGTGTGGTTGGGCGTCCATCATGACTTCCTCAGAGCATGACTCCTCAGGGGGAAGGAGCTGCCAGTGAAGTTTTTGACTGACACCTGTTACCTCACACAAATCCCTCTGGTTCTTACTGCAGTCAGTTCTGGAGGCTTTTAGGATTATAGAAGTGACATCTGTACCACCTTTGCTCTGGCCTCAATGCTCTCCCTCCTCCAGCAGCAAGCTCTTACAATTCTATTTATACTAAAAAGATTTCTACTAAAAATGGCTTAAGCAAAAGCATACAATTCATCTGGTGAGAGAAGTGTCTGACAAAGGGAAAGGACCTTACTACTACTAGGCATCATGTTCGCTGCCAAAGGACCTTGATATTTCTTGGACCTTCCACATGTGTGTTATGAATTAACTCACAGTTCCACCAGCACCTCTCATTACAACCCTGCTGCCTCAGGGCTTGTGGAGGATGGTTTGGCCTTACAATTCATCTTCTGTCTTTGACTTCAGCACTGTTAATCGAGGGATACAAGCAGCCTGGTGTATATCAAAACAGGCTGGTCTTTACCCCAGCTCAGCTTAGCTAAGTGTGTTACAGTTAGCCCCATTCATGACAGGATTCTGGCAGAGCAGTTGTCTTCTAGCTTGTTTCCGTAGACCATGATGGTCACCACTGCTAAAATCAGCCAAAGTTTTAAGCCTCAGAGCAGAAAAAAAGCAGTAATTCTTTTTAAGTTATGACAGTCGGGTGGGGACTCCTTTACCCAAACCAGATAAATTGTACAGCCCTTTTCCCCGACATGTAGTCTAGAATTATATGTGCAAGAACTACTTAAGACAGCATAAATTCCCTTTACTTATCCTACCCTCTGCATTTGTGCTCAGCTAGTTCAGTAAAAACAAATAAAAAAATAACAATAAAATAAAAATGAAAAATCATATATTTTGTAATTGAAAATCCACCTTCCTGAGCAGAGCAGCCAGTCGGAGCAGAGCTGCTTCTTGGACCTTCTGGTCTCTCTCCAGATCGGACTGGTTAGGTTATCTAGAGGAAGGCAGCACTGTCTTCTGAAAAAAGCTGACTTGAGACAGCAGAGACCTGAGCTTATGCACTTTGCTAGTCATGGTCGCTGATGGCTTCATGAACGTTGAGTGGACATCTCTGCTAACGTCCTAGAAAAGGAGCCCAGAGCAGTAAGGAAAAGAGTGTCAAACAACCACCAGTCCCCTTCCTTTCTCTGCAGGGAGAGCTTTTAAGAGTATCCACTGCAATTAGTTCACCAGAGGTCTCCTCACACATGTAAACAGTTGCATTTATTGCGCAGCACGCCGCAGGGACATCATACCCTGAGCTTTGGTGCACATATATGAACTAGCCTTTTCTGCAGCACTGTGCAAAGTGTGGGGAGCCAGGCTGCTCGAGCCCTCACTTGTGCTTTGCCACCTAGCTTCCTCCAGTCCCATACATTGAACCCCCTTTGGCAGCTGAGGACAGGTAATAAGAGGAATAACCTGCCTTCCTAGGGGCCTGGAATAATAGTTACCCAGCTCTAAATAAGGGCAGAGCACTGGAGGTCTCAGTGCATTGTCAGGGGAGACAAGCAAGCACAGTGCTGCCCTACATCTATCCCTAGCCAATACGGAGATGTGTGAAGCCCTGCAGACTCCCAGAGGACCAGAGCCTACAGATTCTGCGTGACATTAACAGTAAGCAAACAGAGGCCACAGCAGCTGGCAGGGCTGGGATTACAGCCACCTGTCTGAAAATGCCAAAAAGGAGCTTCCCCATAGGCTGAGCAAGAAGCTGTGGGATAAGAGAAGAGAATCGCAGCTGCTATCATAACTCAGAAAAGGCCAGCCCCAGTCCTAGAAAGGACAGAGGTTGGGTGCTGTCCTGAGCTAATAGCAGGGGCACAGCAGGGATTGACGGGGGGTTTACTCACTGTCTGTTCATTATCCAAATAGGCCTGCTGTCTTCGGAGATCAGCCTTAATGAATGCTGGGACAGAGGGAGGAAGAGAGATGTGAAGGCAGTTAAGTCACCATGCAGAGCCCAACTTAATTTCCCCAGGACTCAAAGGGGCAGCAGAGGCCCCCGAGGAGAGAGGAATGTGTTACGGTGAGCAAGAAAAAACACTCTCCCGGATAGGGCAGAGAGCACTTCTGAAACAGGCAGGATAGAGACTCCTTATTGCAGCACGTAGAAGGTGCATCTTTGAGATCCCCGCCAGCAGCCAGGGCCAGAAGCCTTGGATCTTCTTTATAATACAGACCAGCTGCTTCAAGAAGCACAGCAGCATTCCTATGGGACTGCTGTGTGAGACCTGCACCTTCCTGCAGGCACCACTACACACAAAAGCCCTTCAATTCATATGCCAAGCCCAAGGGGAAGAGTCACAACAGAGGAACACTGAAAAATTTGATTACCTGTCATAACAGTCCCCAGGAACAGGAAGGAACAAAGAAAGAGGTTTCCTGCTTTTGTCCCAAAGTGATCCATGATTTTCCCTTGGCCGATGGTGAAGGCAATACCAAAAATCTGAAAACAAAGGCAGCGTCAAGCTGTACTGTTACCACAAAGCAGCCTAAACAGCTTCCCAGCTTTACCAAAGTATCAGAGCATACGGGCCAGCCAAGCTGTTGGCCTAGTGAGGCTAAAGTTTGATTATAAACACATCCAGAGGCACCTCCTTGCAGGTGATGGGAAGAGAGGTGACCCTTAAGGCTGGAATCCCATCTCTCACTGGAGAAGATCCAGGTCCTAGGCTGTTAGGAGCAATGTTGGAAAAGGCAAGGATGACTGGCATCCTGATGGATTTTCCAAAGCGGAAACAGAATGGGTGCCACTAGAGAAATACCGTGAGGAACATCATTCAAAGAGCCATGTCCCAGGGCACTTAGATTTGCGGTACATTACAATAACCATGGACAAGAAATAGGAGTCAAGGCTGGGAACTACAATTTAATCTCTCTGCCTATAAAGAGGCAAGCAAAGGGAAAACAGCACACCTACCTGTGCTGAGACATTAAGGAGCCCTGATGATGTTCCTTCTGATTCTGGGTATGTCAACTCTGCAGCAAACTCAAAGCCCAGAGGAAGGTATCCTGTCATGAAAAACCTGTAAAGAAACACACAGAAATGAAGACTCAGCAACTGCCAGAAGGAAGACTGAAGAGGCACAGTGTAGCCCATATCCCTTTTGGAATGCTTCACTGTATGTTTCCCCTACCATCATCACAGCCCATGCAGCCGTCTGACTCCCTCACCATGGCACAGGTCTTCCTTCTAGCTAGAAATAACTGTCCACAGCCTCAAGACACAGGCCAGCAGGGAACTGCTGGTTTCTACAAGAACAAGGCATTAAAAGCAACATCTTCCACAAGTAACTCTAAAAGACATCATCCCATACATGGTCAAACAGCCACCCAGGCCCACGTGCTTTCCATTCCTGCCCACTGGTCATCTACAGGGCTGTGGTACCACTTGCTTCCCAAATGCTTTCACTTGATTACCTGGAACATTTAAGGCAGCTGCAGCTGAGCAGGGCCACACTAATGTCCCTGACTCTAATGAAACACATACAAGAGAAAGATGGGATGTGTGTCCTTAAACCACGCAGGAGCCATACACAGGCTATGGCTCTTCCCAATCCCTCCTGCGCCATGAGCTCTGCCTCCCTGCTCATCCCCTAGCAGCTCACGTGTAGAGGAAGGCAGCTTGCACATGAACTTACCCCAGCATGCCTGCAGTCAGAAAGACTACCCAAAGGTAGCCTAGGCTCAGAGTGAAGGTGTAGGCTATCATTCCCACCAGAGACATGATATAGACGACTAGTGTTGTCTGTCTGCAAAGAAAAGCAGAGCCGGGGTTTTATTTAATCCAGTCCTCCTATTCTTTTTGCCCACAGATCTTGGTATAGTTTGCAGCATATGGATTAAAAAAAACATATTTTAAAAAGTTGCACAGCTCTCTGACACCCTTACCCCAGACAGAGGAACTGGACCGACAGAGAGCACAGAAGTGCCTGCACACACAGCAGGGCAGCAGGAGAAGCAAGAACGGGACCTACGAGTTTTCACATCCCTATCTCATGACCAGGGCCTTTGCTCCCTGTGGGGTCAGAGCATCACATCTATAAGGAGGCACCTATGAGGCAGCCAAGAAGGTCAGATCCTACTACGGGCTGGCAGGTCCCTGGTCATGTACTGTACATGTCTTCTGAGGGGGAGAAAAAGAGCCAAATAAAGAGATTGTTAACCTTTCTTGGGCACTCTCTGTACTATAACCAGTTGGATACAGAATCACAGAATGGTCAGGGTTGGAAGGGACCTCTGAAGATCATCTAGTCCAAGCCTCCTGCCAGAGCAGGTTAACCTACAGCAGGTTGCACAGGATAGACACGCTTACTTATAAGCAGGAGCCAAAGGGGTGAGCATTCCCAAGCAAGAAATCAAAGGAAGGATGTGACAACACTGCTATATAGTGTTATGGGCCTGTATTTTTCAGTGCCATCCATTCATTGCTGCTCCTTTCTGTGTTTAAACTGCCTACTGTACTTGGAGAGGTGACATGCAAGCCAGGTTGCCCTCACAGGCTCACCCTCAAGCCATGCGAGCGTTTAGCAGGGCTAGTGCCAGTTCCACGGCCAACAGCAGCTGAGCCATGAGCTCTCGTCTCTGGGCAGAGAGGACAAAGAGATCCTGTGCCCAGGAAGCATGCCAGGTAGATCCTGCCCACGCCAAGGAATGTCAGTGGGCTCAGTACACACGCAACAGTCCAGGCCAGCTTTACCAGAACTGAAACATTAGCAACTGTCATCCCTGACTAGACACCAAAGAAACCCTTCCCACATCCAAAAAAACAAGGCTCTTTCTAGTACAGTAGGTAGCAAGCACCCTTCAAAGGGAGGGGAGGGAGGGAACTACTTGTGTACTTTCTACCAAATTTTAGTCTTAATCCAGTAAAGAATGTGTTTGGTATCAGTTCCTAGAATTCTACTAAAGGAATAGAATTCTACTATTTTCACTTTTTTTTTTTCCTTTGTAATGCAAATGACCACCATCAAAAATCCAACCCCAAATGGGCAGCCAGTATTATATTGTGTAATAAAATATTTCCGGTACACTGAATTACTACAGATATAACCAGAATTTTCCAGCTGAGGTTCTGTCCTCCCTCACTGCTGCAATGACTGAAGTCAGTGAGGTTCATGCTCATATGTCAATTCTCATCCAAATACAGGCTTGAGAAGCTAATTTCAGACTTCAACTATTGATCCATGCTTACAAAGGTTCACCAGACACATTTAATGTACTGAGAGGCTAAACGACATTTTTCTGTGACAAGTAATTTTGTTTTTTATCAAAGGGGTAGGCAGATCCCTCAACCTCCAATGCTGTATCATTTCTAGAATGTCTTCTTTCCAATGCTTTCATGGAGGAAAAAAGTAATCTGTGAAGGCACCATAAAGGGGCTGCTGACTTCTACTATAACCCATTACAGAGAGCTGCTACGTGGCTGGCACACAGCCTGGAGGCTGCAGAAAGAGAAGAGCTGAAAGACTGTCAGAGGAGTTAGAAAGCAGTCCCAGAAAGCAAAAGAGAAGCAGGTAAAAGCCTTTTTCTACTTAATACAGGTTTCTTAGATATATCCCATGAGTTTTTATGCATCCCATCCCAGGAAAAGTGCTGATTAGGAAAAGGGCTCAAGGCTAGAATTACAGCTCCCTGGGCTACATGACCAAGTTTGAACTGTGTGTTCCTTCAACAGGAGAGGAAGGTTTGGAGACAGGACTCTCCAAACTACAGAGCAGTCAATGCTAAAATAAAGCACAGGCCTCCAAGAGGTGGCTGTGGCCCTAAGGAGCTTAGTCTCTGCCAGCAGAAAACACTTGGCACATGTTTTTTTTTTAATTGTAATTTTCTCCCCACAGCCAGTTTTGGACTCAGTGCAGAGCTCTTAGGATAGTCCCACAAAATCTCACTCAGTTTCCTAGGCTTATGGTTCACGTATTCTAAGAAGTTTGTATCTGATTCACTCTCTCATGACAGTTGCCAACAGTTGGACTTTGCCCCTCATCTCCGGGCAAAGGGGATGAGTGAGATAGTGACCACATGCGGTCAAGACTTTTTTCACATTGATGTTATGTCATTAGTCAAGATGCAAGAAAGAAGCTCCCAGAACATGCAGCCCCCCACACTGAGAACTAGAGCAGGCAGGCTCACAGGAGCAGGCAGGTCTTGAGGGTGTTCTCCATTGGAACTGCAGAACTAAGTGGGGGACAAAGTGGAGAAAACTGTTTGATCTTGCCATGGGTACCTCATCTACTGCACATTAGCTGGCTCTAGGAGACTATAAGCTTTCCTCACGGACCTCCCTGAATCATCAGGCTCCAGCAGGAAAAAAAAAAAGAATCAATGGACCCTCGTGAAAGAACAAGACCACAGGCTTGAGTGCTGTGGAAATCACACACCAGGAGGTGCCCTGGAGCCATGCAAGGCGATGACTGCCCACTCACCGCAGTCCCTAACTGGGACTTGAACAGACAGCCCTGACTGCAACTCCTGCTGCAGGAAATAGCCTCAAGCACACAAGCAAACTTCTGCTAAACCAGATTTCAGGAAGACCCTGCTCCCCTGAGCATACCACTGATGACAAAAAAGGAGATTTAGTGTCCAGCAGTCCAGGCCAGACCCAAAATTTGAAAAGGGTTTAACTGACACACTGGTAGACACTGGTGCACAGGGAAACAAAGAAACCCTGGGGAAAGGCACCAAGGCAGGGTGTTTCTCAGGAAGTGGCCTTTGTCACCATGTTCACTAGAGGACAAGAAGAATGCTCTGTTGCCCTAGGAGTGCCAGGGCATGGAAGAATGCCCAGTTTTGCTTGATAAGCCTCTTATCATAGCCATAAACATCTTATGGGAGAGATAAAAACACAAAGGAGGAGAAGCAGATTCACAGAGGACATTCACACAGCGTTTTGATGGTTTAAGCAACCTGTTCCCATGACGGCCCTACAGGGACTGATCATTATTGTCTGGAACAGGTACCACCAGTTTCCTTAACAGGCTGACTAGTGCAGTGAGTGCAGGCTGGAAGTTACGCATCCTGCCACATCACCTTAGGACAACTGGGGTTAACCTGCCTCTGTGTTCTGGGCTGTGGGAAGGGAGCCCAGCCCACCAACGTGGAAGCAGTGCTACGAAGGCACCAGCTGCCAAGTCTCTGTGGCAGAGCCAGAGGGAGATATGTGGAGGAGTTGACATGCTTGTCACTTAGGTGAACCTAAGCTGCCCTGACATCCATCCGCCCTCCCAGCCACGTTCCCTACCCTTCTGAAGAGGCAGATTAAAGAGCGCACACAAGGGAATGTGAGAAAAAAAAGAGACCTCAGGGAAAAAAGCCAGCCAGGGCTGGCACCAGCAGGGAACAGGACCGAGACGGAGAGGACAACTCCTGCTGTTCAGCCAACTCCAGAGGAAGCCCTAGAGTATGGCTTTGGTGAGCACCCAGCATCCAGCCAGGGTCAACCCAACACAAACGGGCACGGCCCAACCCAGCCCAGCAGTGTCTCACAAGGTCACTTGGATGAGGAAAACCAAAGG
Source organism: Charadrius vociferus (assembly GCF_000708025.1). Lineage (NCBI taxonomy): Eukaryota > Metazoa > Chordata > Aves > Charadriiformes > Charadriidae > Charadrius > Charadrius vociferus. Next base: position 9,796,191 of record NW_009648876.1, on the reverse strand, counting down.
GACAGGACCAGACTCACAGGTGATTGGAGCTGCGAAAACACTAGAGTCAAGCAACATCTGAAGCAACAAACGGGCAGGGGGAGGCCACAGCCACATACATGCCACAGCTTCAGCTGCTCACTGGGATGTTGTGTGCAGCTCCAGAGCGCTCTGCTGTACGGACTGGGATGACAGATGGCCTCCACAGACTCTTCCATGAAGATGCCACATTCCAGACTGTGCAAGACAATGAATGGAGAGGCCTGGTCCCTATACTCCCAGAAGGATCTCACTGCTGAAGACAGTGAGGTGTCAGATGCTGGAGAAGGGAAGGATTGAAGAGGGCTGGTTTGGTTTTCACGGCCCCCTCATCCTTCTGCTTTCAGTTTTATACCACTTTCTTCCTGTATGAAGGTCACAAAAAAGGACAGCCTTGGTAAATTATTTACATAAGACATATGGCAGGACAGGGTGAAGGCATATCCACTACACAAGGACTAACCCGGAAAAGGGTTACAACAAGAAGATCCAAACTTCAGGCCAGGCTAAGCTGAAAGAGCACTCAGCTTTCAGTGGAAGGGACCCAAGTGCCCTATTCTCCAATATCCAAGTCTTTCCTCCCTCCCACAAATTTTAACACACTTTGGGCCTGTACAAACCCGTTTAACACTCCACTTGGGGTCTTCTGCCTAGTCAATGGAGATAGATGGATATTTCTGACATCTTGCCTTACAGAGATGCAGCGATGACAGCAGAGCGCACTGTCTGGAATCAGCTGGACCTGAGACCATGTGAACACTGCCATTAAAAGCAATGCGTGGCCAAAGAGAAGCGCTGATCAATCTAGTCCCCAAACCCCTGATTCTGAGCCAGGCTCCCCTACAAATACCAATACACCCAGGAGTCTCCAGGTGTCACAACCCCATCTCTCCTCTGAGCCAGGGACCCGAGGGATGTACATGGAGTGCCATTTAGCTTGATGTCAAAATGTGTCCTTTCGACGTGGTGGGCTGTTCTCAACAAGCCACCAGAAGAAGGCCCAGTTCTGGGATTGCTTGCTCATCACAACATAACTCACGTATTTGTATGGGCCAAATCTGTGCCTGCTAATTCCAAAAATAAGAATAGCACAGGGGCTGCTGCAGGGACTTGCCTGCCAAATAAAAGCAAGAATGCAAGGCCATTTGGTGCCTGAGCATGACAGATGGGGAAAGCCTGACTTAGCACAGCTTTACCCTTTCAAGGAACTGCTGATGGGACAGTAAAGATCAAACACGCATGTAGAGCTCTGCAATTCCTTCTGTTATTAACCTCCCCCTGCTCCCCTCAATCACAGCTGGATCCCATTCATTTGCTTCCCTCTCTCTCCCCCTAAAAAAAGGGCTTCATGTCTTTCCTTCCTGATTTTCATGTGCTTACCATTTCATTCCTGACACTATCTGAGCAGCAGAGGGAAGGGGGAGGGTACCTACCTAGAACATCTGGCATCTTGACAGTTTTTTTTAAATAGACTTTTAAATGGGGCTAAATAAAGACTCTGTAGCACTCAAAAATTCTGCTAGTTCCACAGAAATCCACTTTGTGGGCTGCAATTGAGAACAAATTCTTAGCAGTGTTTTTCCTCACCTAAGGCTAAATCTATCCCCAGATAGTCCCTGGGGTCTGTAGGATAAATTCCATGAGTGGTACAGCCATATTTTTCTGCACTCTCAGCCAGCTCTGCCCACTTATATGGCCCCCCTCCAAGCAAGAAGGGGCTGTGGAACAAATCCAGGATTTCTTCCCCTCCTCCCATTCTGCCAAATGTCAAGTCCCAGGTCTGCCTGGTGAGCCACAAAGCTCTTCAGCATTCGTGCTGAGACCTAGCTCCACTTAAGGAGAATCAGGAAGACCATCTGCCCTAGCAGTGCCAGTTGAGGCTACCTTACCCCTAGCCCCAGGCTGGAAAGAGGCACAAGTTACATTGCACAGTTAGCTACGGCACTTCATAACAGCTGTGTTTGTATCTCCCAGGGCTGCCAAATGAGAACTACTCAGTGGCACACAATGATCTAGAAACACCACCAACCTGCCAGTCTCTATATTAGTCATGTGCTCCTCTTCCCCAGCACCCCCAGGAGCCCTCAGCTACCATTCTTTCTTGTTAGAGAAGCCCATTTCCTCTCCATTTTTGACCCCTGTACTTGACAGTTAGGGCCAGAGGCCACTTCAGAAGCTGCAAGCCCACAGCTAGCCAGATTCATCTAAGCTGCCCACAATGAGAACCTGCTTTTTCCGGCCCAAGATACCAGGTAGAATAATGGCAGTGGGACTCCCCTAGGTGAAAAGCTGCTGCAAGGAAAAGAACTCTGAAATTGCCATCAGCTCATCACCAGCACATCACCAGTAAAACCCCCTCTCACCCAACCTGACCAGACAACAGGTTATAGCACAGTTCTCAAAGCCAGTGGAGAAACGGAAAAGCTGATTACACAGACCCCAACATAAGACAGGAGAGGCACTCTCCATCCCCCAGGACACCCTACAGAGGTCTGTCAGTGAGATCTGAGCTCCTGAGGACTCAGAGCTGCAGGACACCCAAAGACTCTTAGCTGTCGCTTTGCAGATAGCAGGGTATGCTGGTCAGATTTGCCTTCCCAACCCACCAGGCAGCAAATCCAGAATCATCCACCCACAACCCCAATACCCCTTATGCCTGCCCTAAATACAGCAACATGCCCTCACACAACGCCTTTGGGCACTGGATTCAATGTGCCTTTCATTAAGCCAGACAAAGATTCACAGAAGCTGGTTTGTACAGGCTGAGAAATAGTCTGTTACAGTCTTGATTCTGCTTGTGCCAAGAACTCTCTCATCCCTGACAAAGCAGCTGCTAGGCCATCTCATCTTCTCCCTGTGCCTCCCTAGGGGCCACTAGAACCAGACCTTGTATGGGCCCAGTGCAGACTGACACACAGCTCCAAACTTCACTTTAGACTAACTGGATTTTGAAGAACATTATTTTTTTTCCTACAACAACCCTCCCAATGATTCAGTCCTTGGACTGCCTAGTTGCAACTGCACAGGGTTACTCCTTGCACAGTGTGGGGAAGAGCACAGTCACTAGAGGCATAGAGGCAAACAAGGGACTTACTTGTAGGTTTTGGTTCTGTCCAACCAGATGCCGGAGATCAAAGCCCCAACCATCCCCGACAGTACAATGGTGAGTCCAATCCTGCCAGCATTCACCTCCTCCCCCTGTGGTGAGACACACACACACACTCACGCAAATGCAGGAGCTAAGTCATAGTCAACAAGAAGCAAAGTGCAGAGAACCCAGAGAGGAAGAGACACCAAAGTTGGTGTCCCATACATGTCTTCTGCTGGTAACACACTAACCAGAACTAGCCTTTGCAAGAACACTTTTGGGCCCACTATGAGCCAAGGCAGTGCCCTGTTCTGGCCCACGAAGAAAAGTAGTTTCGCACTTCTGTCTGAGCCAGCCCAGATAAAAAGGTGAACGCTCATCAGTGTGAACAGCCACTCCCTGAGGAGCCAGCATAAACCCCATGAAGCTTGCTGTCTAGCGTTAGGATTTGGGCCAGATCGACCAGGAAATATTGGGACCTCCTATAAGGCAGCACAGAAAGGAACTCTCTGGCACACAGCCCCAGCAGTAAGCTCTACAGTAGCTCGGCTACTGAGGCATCCCACCCTTCTGCCACCAGAGCCTGAGTGTGGGCAGCCTCCTGGTACAGACGTCCTGGTAGAAATCACTGTCAGAACAGGGTGGAAGCAATCGCTGGAAGAATTTCTCAGAAGAAAATGCTGTCATTTAGGGTGTAAAGGAGCTGTCTTTGCTAGAGCTCACCAGCTTTTGCATGGGGTGGGGTAAAGAACTAAAGGAAGCCCTGCCAGCTAGCCAACTTGTGCCAGAGCCAGCCAGGAGTGCTGTGGCATTGCACTTCTCACAGACTCTCCTTTGGCAGCCAGCGCTGGACAACAGCAAGCGTCAGAGGGCCATGAGGGTTGGATGCACTTACTGGGTAGTGATGGATCACCATGCGGGTCAGCCGAGAGGA
>NW_009648876.1:9777906-9792138 GCF_000708025.1 Charadrius vociferus | reverse complement strand
AAGCAACCTGTATTCAGACCTGAGAGGGGTATAAAAATGCAGCATGTTCAGAACCTGCTACTCTCCTGCTGGGTAGTGAAAAGTTAGAAATGCAGAGAGATCCTTGGGAGCAGCAATCCATAACAAGGCTGCCACGTCTCAGGAGAGCCAGCCAGACTGGCTAGATATAGGTTACTGAAAGAGATGCAGATGAAGAACAGCCAGATCTCAGCATGCAGAAGGATGGTTCTTACCTTAGCAGCTAGAGGAAGGCTGTGCACATTTCCGGTACTGAAAGGTCTTGCAAGTCCTGCATAGAGTCTCAACCCTCCCTCACAGCCAGATCCATCTTTAGCATTGGAGTTTTCTCCTCCCCCCAGCCAAGGTATAACACTAGAAAAGTACCTGCCTCAGCATCACACCTTTAATAAGGACCTGAGATTCAATTAACACCAGTACTGTTGACCTATGTGGCTTCCTCACAGAGAAGAGCCTGACAGCACTCTCCCTGCTGAGAGCCGGTAAAAAAAACATCCTCTCCAAGTGCCAAGAAACACCAGAAGGCAAGTAGGAGCAGAGCTGATGGTGAAGCACAAACAGCACTTCCCCCAGGCACCTGGTATGTGTGTCTGCATGGGAAAAGTCTTGCATTTTAAAAGATATCACTGAAGCCTGAAAAAAAAAAAACCCAACTGTGAAAGTAATTGTCTTTCTGAAAGGGAAGTTAGATTAACTGTTACAGGCATCAGCCACCTGGTGAAGGTTTCTCAGTATCACCCAAGGTGAGAATGGAAACCGTTGGGGTGATACTGGTCAAGCCCCATTCAGACACTCTGCTTTAGCTTACATGCAATTCTGGTTCAGTTAAACACCTTCCCAAAGGGCATAAAAACCAAGAGCTTTACTTATAGTAGACTAGAACATCCACGTGGGCATTGGACCAGCACCACTGCAACGGCTACACTGTCACCTTGGGCGATACTGAGAAACCTTCCCCAGGTGGATGAGGTCTGTAACAGTCAGTACAACTTTCTTCTCAGAAAGTCATTTACATTTGCAGTTGGTTTCTCTTCAAGGCTTCAGTGATCCTGATGGGGGGAGAGATGGGGACACAGATTTCACCACTGCAGCTCACACATCTACAGGCTCTGTAAGGAGGCATGGGTTTTGAAACTCCGGCACAGATGCCTGAAATCCTGACAGAACAGATACATGTCAAGTTCCCACTTCCTACTTTTCCTCTTTCAGCCTCAGCTAAAAGCAGAAACATCGCAGTTCATGATATAGAAGTGCTGTCTAGCAGGCAGAGCTTTGACAAAAGGGAACAAAGGCCTGAGCTCCCCTAACCCTGAAGTCCTCCAGCTCCCCTGACCCTGAAGTACTCGGCAATCCTGCACCTAGCCCACTCCTCCACTGGGACATTGGATGCCCATTGCCCCACGCAGCTCATGAAGCACTGTGAGGAGCCACAAGATTGGCAGCTGGAGGGGACATCACACTTCCTTCACACACCATCTCTGACACTGAGAACAGATGAAGAACCTTATGCAAGTAATCCCAAATAAGCCAATTGCCTGTGACAAAACTCCCTGCTCCAAAACCATGCATCAGGAGATTACAGGAGGGCTAGTCAACTGAGTGACATGCTCATTAGGCAGGAGGAATCCACCCAGTCCTTTTCAAGAGTTACTCAGAAAGTCGGGAAATTCCAGCAGGCCCAGCAAACATGGAGGGAGGAGAACAACTGGAGATTGCACAGCAAGGAGGAACCCTCCAGCCTTGAAAGCTGGCTCTTTGCAACACTTGGCTACAGCAAAACAGCCCACAGGAGCCTAATTCAGCTTCATCCTGTCTCCACCTCTGGAGCACGCTGCTCACTAGGAGACAGCACAAACTGCAGTGCCAGGACACGGGAGTGTGGTAGATCAGCACCGTCCCTCTACCGCTTCACTTCAAAGCTGGGCATAAACATAGACCGGTCATTTGCGTACCTCTACTTCTCGCCCAGCCAAGAGAACAGTGGCCTTTTGGGGACTGACAGACGATGCTCTGGTAGCTGATGCTGTCAGTACACCAGCTTCACAGCAGCTCTGCAATGCATGTGATTTCCAAGAGAGAGAAGGGCCCCTGCTCCCAAGCTGGGCAGAAAGCAATCTAGAGTTGGCAGCAAGATTTGGCATCAGAGTCAGGCAAAATATTCTAAGAATCAAGACAATGTGTCGAATTTGCATTTGTGAGGGCTGGCAAAAGTTGTAGGCATTTCACATGTCACAGTTGCTCGGTGAAGTTTCTCCATGAATTACAGTTGTTTGAATGCTCAAAAAACAGGCAAGGGTTGTTTCCAATGAGGCAGTGCCCACTTGCCTATGCAGATAAGGAAAATCAGAATTAGTAGCTGGGAGCACGACATCTGAAGGTCCAGCCCCACCCGATTCATTAGCTAGTTACTATGGTTTGCTTGTAATGTGCTGTAGAACATTTTTGAGACATCACAATGTCTGTTCTATTTTACAGAGGCTAGAAGCGTAAGTTTATTGCCTGCGCTTCCAAAATGAGCCCTTATTAAGCCTCAGACTAGAATCTAAGTCTTCTATCTCTAAGCAGCCTATTGCCTACATGCTAGACTATTGGTCTCCCTCTTCTTCACCCTCATCATCCCGCAGGACAATGGTTCCTCATGCAGGCCTCACTGCCCTGTCTCCGCCTCCTCCTAACATAGCCACAGGGCCACCAATGTTTCCAGCACTGCAAGTCTTACCACAGCAAAGAAGTTGGCAGCTGCTGGTAATGCCAAGACCCTAGAGGTCTGCAGACCTGTTCTGACCTGACATTGTATAAGGGCCCCCATTCTTTCTACATGCAGTGGAGATGAACAAGCAACGGGTTTCCCCTCCTCTCCCCTGCCACACACTATGCTAATACAAAAGCTAAGAGATGCTGCAGGTATCTTTCTGTTAGCTAGGTAGGATGACTCAGCTGCACTCATGTGGCTGCAGATGTCTTAAATCTTGGCCAACATAACTTCTGACTCGAATAGGAAAAACTGTCCCCTTTTTAAAGCCAGACTAGTTAAAAAAAAAAGTTTCACTGCATAGTTCCCTCTCTGAGTAACAGTCACCATCTCAAATCAAGCTGGAGATTGACATGAGGCCAACACAGCAAAGAATAGAATAAATGCACAGACCAGCAGGAAAAGAGACTGAATTATGAGCCACTGAACAGCCTTTCCATGTTGTTTGTGACTGCCAGAAAGGAATTATCCCAGGGTGGTCAGATTCTAAACCTGCTCTTCATACTGAGAGCTCTCCTCTCTCTTCTAGGACTTGTTTATGCCTATTAGAACAAAAGCTTTCCCCTTTCTTTTCCCTGAAGGGTAAGTGCAAACTGAGCAGATGACAGAATCCAACTTTTAGACACAGTCTGCCTGACAACTTTTTCTATCTCCACTTTCTGAAGACATCATGTACTACAAAAAAAAAACAAACCAGCTGCTGCAATGCAAACCAGCAGAGCTTAAGGGGATCTGAGAGGATTATTTCTAGAATACTACTGCACTGAAAAGAAAGACACGATTTCAACAACTCCAAAGACCATTAGCACCCTCAGCAGGTATAAAGCCACCATGTCACTCTCTCCAACCTGGCTACTCATCCACCAGGTTCTTTTGTCACAACTGCTGGCAGAACAGCAGAACTTCCAGCACTATTTAACTTTCCCCCTGAGGAACTTCCACAGCAAGCTGCTAGGAAGCGAGGACTGAACTCCCTGCAGACTAGCTGGCTACAGTATATCCTATTATGCAACCAGGCATACATCACAATACATCACAAGCTTTTCTGCTAAACAGAAAAACACTTTTCCATATGACAATGCAACATCAGGAAGAGATTCAACATATCACACTGCCCTCAGAGAAACAGACCAACACTGCTGAAGAGAAGCAAGCAGCAAAGCCAGCATGCAAGGACAGATGGGAAAAGAAGGTGTTCTCCAATCCTTCCATCCATTTGCTTCACAGGGACTGCCAAGGAAGCTGACGTAGTCTGCACATCTGCATGCTCCACGTGACCTCCATTGGGATGCCTGGTAGCCGCACCCTTGCCTTGGGAAATGACTTTCACTCAGTGCTGTGACTTGCACTCGGACACAGCTCCATGTATTTCTTAGGTAAGCACTTAGATTTCATTGCAAGTAACTAACAGACTGGAAAAAAAGACAACAGGATAAGGAAATCCCCTGAACAGAAAACAGTCAAAGACTAGGAGAACAGTAGTGGGGGCATATTGTCCTCTGTGTGCTTGCCTTGCCTCTGTTCTTCCCTATGAGTTTGCTTGCAATCACTGCTGGAGATTACAGGGCTAGGAAGACTCCTGGTCTGTGGCAGCACAGCTATCCTTATGCTCCTCTAAACCAACTCAGGCCAGTTACTGCCCCGGCAGAACACAGAAAAGAAGGGAGAAACTAAGCATGTCTAGCAGTGATAGCTGTACAGAAGAAAGGCCAGACCTTACCATAAGTGACCATAAGCAGCAAAAAGTTGGTATTGCGGAGCAGACGGAGGATTGATTTCACGTAGGAATACTCCTCTGTTGGTCTCGACTGGATCAAGGCCTGAGCTCGGCTCGGTGGGTGCGGGGGTTTCTCCTTGAAGACTGAAACCAGACACAAAGTACACGTGTTTGTAGCAGTGCAATCAGGGAGCCTGAGCACACACTGTGATGCCATATAACCTGCCTCTTCCTCCCTACCCTTAAGAGGCAGTCAGGTCCAAGACATAACCCAAGGCTCAGCACCCTGTTTGCAGGCAAGATGACTGAACCTTAGAAGATTTCTTTTGGCTTTTTAATGACTTACTTATGCTAGGGTTTTATTACACAGGCAATCAAAGGATGAAATGAACAATTTGGCAGGCTCACTCACCACCTCTTGTGCTCCCTTCTACACGTGCTGTTCATCAAGGGCTTGAAGCAGCAAGAAATGGTATCGCATGACGCTGTTAGCTGTGTGCTAGGACACATCCCCAGGTGACCACCCCAGCCTGTTTCCCAGGCACACAGGCCACTCACACACACAGGCTGATCTTCTCAGTCCCACCTGGTTTCATAGACATGCTCCCCCACCTCCTTACCTATGACAACCAGGATGAATAGGGCGGTTGCCACACCTGCAGTCATGAAGAACATAATGCTGATGTGGTAGGCCAGCTTCTCCACATCCTCCACATTGGGAACCAGAACTGGAGGGACCAGAAAGCCCACAGCGATGCCAAGCTGAGCAGGAGAGAGAGGGGATACACAGAGGTGTGACATAGAACCACAACACTGCCACCACACCATAGCTCAGCCCACTGATGCCCAGTAAGGGCTCAACTGAGCCTAATCCAATTTCACAATGAAGGTGAAAATCTTCTTTACCACCCAGCAATTAAGAGATAAAAGCCAGCTACCCATTGCAATTAAGCCATATGAGAGGTCCCCCCACTGAATTCAAATTGTGAGGATATTCAAGGCAAGGTTTTACAACAAAATCGAGTAGAATGAATACCTGCCTCCATTGAAATGGAGTTCTTGCTTCCCCTGTCCTCCCCCATGCATGTTCGTTCCCGTCCACACACACACATACACACATTCAACTCCTTATCTTGCATCTGCTCTGGTGCTGGCCTAATCACCTGGTAATCCAATTTTGTTCATTAAAAATGGCAGAAATCAGACCATCAAAATCCACCACAATTCTTTGCTGGGTTAATGAGTTGAACCAATTTATTTTCCAGCCAGACAAGCGCAAGGGCAGAGACAGAAACCTGCCCACTCCTAATGGGCGAGATATTAATCTGGCTCAGCCACTTTATGACACTGTTACTATCGACACTTTATGTGGCCCCCTCCCAAGACAAGGTTCACCTATGACCACCGGGATAACCTAGAAAAACATCAAGGTTGAGAGCAAAGAAGGTGCTGACAGCAGGTATCCTAAACATCAAGGTTGTGTGATGGGGCTTGGCAACTGTCCCTGGATAAAATGCTTAGCTCCAAAGGGCTACAAGAAGAAACCCCTGCAGCTCTGGCCTCTGCTGTGCCAAAAGCCCCCCACATGTCCAGCTGAGGAGCTCCTGCAGTGGCAGCACACTTTAATGAGGACATTAGAGCTTTAAACTCCAGAGCTATTTCTCCAGGACAGTGACAAGGAGCTGCAGCAGCACAGGCTTTGCCACGCTGTGAAGTGGGACTGACAGTGTAACAGACCTTCAGTGCCACCCTCAAAGAGAAGGGACAAGAAATAGCTGCCTCCGTGCTTAGGAGCACACTCTTCTTTTCATGAAGTAAGAGCCAAAATGCACTCAGCACATTCATGAGTACTCTAAACACAAGAGGAGCCTACAAAAGCCACTTCCCCACACACGCACTTTGTGTTTCACTGTTAGCGGCTGTGTTTCAATCACCGTTCGGTTCCCAAGCAGTGTTTATTTACCCGTTGCCCTGGCCATTCCCAGCACTTGCAGCCCTCTCAGACATCAGAAAAAGAGCCATGCTCAAGCTCAGCTCTTGGTTGCTCTCAAGGCTGTGCATATTCACCCCTGTTGAGGGCAAAAGCAATTTTTTGTTTAACAACACCCTCATCTTTGCTATTTCCTGATTTAAGCTGTTGTGGACTGTGTGGACAGTGACAAGGCACACACAAGAGCCTCCAATAGATGGAAGGACTGAGAAGGCACAAAGAAACATGCCATGTGCCATCCTCATCCTTGCTTGAAACGAGATTTCCAATCTCTTTTTGCAGGCTGTACCATTTGCCTGGACACGGGAAAGTGCTAACAGTACCAGAACGGTGCTAACTGAAACAATAGAGACTAGCAGCATAAAAAAAAAAAAAATCCCACCCACAGTGGTTATTCATGCTACACCAATACAACCTCTATAGACCTACTGCCCTCATCACACTAAGAAAGGAGGTATAAGTATGCAAAACATGGAAATGACAATATAGTCAAATTAAGCCCATTGCATTTACCGTTTCCTTATAGGAAACATTAGATCAATAGGAATCAATTAGCACCACCATGACCCATTGTCCCAGGATAATGGACTGGAGAGGATACTGTTTATGCCTCACTGATGACTGAACAGCAGCACCAGCCAACTGCTGCCATACAGAAGGATTCTGCAGTGCTCAATATCTTCATAGTCCCTGGAAAGGGTGTATTACTCTACAGGTGCGGAAAGCAAGGACTAAGAAAGGCGAGGACTGTGCTGCCCATAAATCACATCCAAGCATGTCAGCATAGAGCAGAACGACCCAGGAGCCCTGTAACCCAGGCACAAGCTCAGACACGTTGCCTGGGCTGCCTTCTAGCAAAAACTCCTTGTGCTTTCTGCATGCTGTCTCTGTCTCTTTTGGAAGACCCACGCGCTTGCCAGGATTAAGATCACAGAACAAATACACTTCAGGTACCAAATCTGGTAGTTGGGATAAACATCATCTTGTGCCATCCAGCCCCATAAGACTCTCCACAAAATCCCTCCTCCTCCATCCAGCTGTCAGATTTTTGAGACAAGAAGAACACCTATGTTTCAAACAGAGCTATCTGCTAAACACCAACACCCTATTTAGCTTACGAACAAGTACCTTTCAACCATGTCTGGCCAAACTTCTCCTGTGTCAAACAGTGCCCTTCACTGGGACCTGGAATATCCTGGGTCAGGATCAGCAACAGGCATCTGTGCTGAGTTCATTGTTGGTGCTGGGACATCACAGACAGCCACTGGGAAGAGTCACCAAGAGATTACAGATGTGCCTCACCGGTTCAGGGCACTGTCAGGAATGAGAACATTCAGGGGTTGGTTACACACACTGAAGACAGACACAAGTTGTGCTGTCCCAGGTAGCAAGTCAAGGACTGAAAGAGCTTAGGAAGAAACAGAAGAGACCATTACTAAGGTCAAACCTTCCTAACACCCACACATCACAGGCAGACTCTGACACAGGACTAAACTTGCCAGAGCTTAACTTTGTTCAGACATGGCCTGTCCCCAGGTTCTTGTCACAGTCACTCAGGTCTGCTCTCCTCTTCTACGGTGCCCACCAACACCCAAGACTCACTGACTACCAACAAGCACAACTATCAGCTGCCTCAGGGGCTTCAAACTCTGATCTTCTTAAAATTGCACACCTCTCCCGTCTCTGCACAAGGGAATCAACCCTGCAGCTGCACAGAAAAGGCAACTGCAACAAATAAGGACACTCACAAAGATCGCTCCTAGAGGGAAAAAGCGTGTTCATCTCTGCAGCGCATTTATTTTGCCCTGCTTGTGGACAAAGTGCAGGCCTGTGGCTCCAGCATGCCTGCTCAGCCCAGGACACAGACACACTGGGCTTCACTCCTGTCTCCTTAGCATTCCCAAAGGTTCAAGCTTTGAGGAAAAGACTCTCAACATTGCTCCTTTTCATTCAAGGGAAGAGTCCTACTAGCTGTTACATAGCAAGTTTCATGCGTGCCCCTCCACCCTTTACCAACTGAAGTCTATAAACGCTTTCCTGGAAATTGATCCTTTGTCTTATCACCGTTTCATTCTTGGAAGAACTGGGCTGGATTCCTGTGCTAGGTGTTTCTCGGCTTCCTGCTCTCTGCAATCACATGCCAGTCCCATGAACTGCTGAACGGCAGCAAAACAAGAACAGGAAAGGAGAAGAGATCCATGCTTTATTCTGACCTCCAACGAAAGATTCTCAGGACCATAGTCAAGATTCCCTCTTTTCAGATCTCCCTCTAGCTTTTCCTACCCGAAAAGGGATCTATCTGATGTACGTAGCAGAGAAGGTACTGCGAATGTTTTGCAAATTTTTCAGAAATCCTTTACTGGGAAGTCCTGTAGTCATCACCTACCCAATGAGACACAGACTTACTCAGCTTTCTTGACACTGCTGTTGTCTTTTCAGAAGACCCTAACAATTTTTCTAACCATAAATGGATGTTTTGTCCTCTATCTTCACCTCACAAAAGAGGAACCACTTTTATGCATTAGGAGTTTCTTAAACCTGAGCAAAGGACTAGGTGGTAGAAGGGGGGGAATCCCAGCAATCATAGCCATAGGAGCTACATTTTATATTTCAGAGAAACTGATGACGTTAATCCTATGAAGATGATGCCCTTTGACTTACTAAAACTGAAGGTTTCCTGGAGGATACTCACAGACCCTGGATTACTCATACCATTTTTAGCAACAAAGACAACACGATGATACGCGCACACTCTTCACGTTTCATGTTCATAAGGAGATTTTTAGCCTAGTTCGCAGCAGGCCAGTGCCCACATCACCATCAGCGCAGCAGACAACACTGTAACTGGTTAGCCAGAAAATTTAAAGATGCCTTAGCAATGGAAAAATAACTTTTCTCTCTTTTCCACACCTCTCATGTCAGGGCTGGGAAAATAAAGCAATGTAAAAACAAAGTCGGCTCCGCAATCATCTGTGATACCCACCTCACAGAGACCATCAGTCATTAGGATTCATAGTGCAGTCCCTCTCACCAGCATACAAATCAGCATCTCCAACCTTTGTACAGGCAGAAAAGTCTCCAAGACCTATACAGAGAGGCTGCAGTTCCCAAAATTCAGCCCATCATTCAGCATCCCCACACCCAAAACACACAACACTGTCCTGATCTCCGAGAATCTCTCCTCAGGAACCAGCCTGCTGGCACTTTATTTTAAGAAGGCTTTGGGGTAATTTTTAAACAGAATACCAGGGAAGTCAACAATTACAGCAGAGTGCACTGTTCAGATGACTTATTCTTTAAAGGCTGGTAAAGGATAGAAGGAATGTATTTCCTACCTGAATTTTGTCAAGGACCAGTCCTAACAACAACATCACGTTCAACATTCCAGTGTATACAAGAACAGGCAACAAAACCAAGAGCAAGTAGTTAATAAGATGGTATAAATGTACCCGAAGTCTTGAAATGGAAAATGGGATGTCTAATTTAAGTTTAGCTGTTTGTATACTAAGAGTCTGCTGAAGGAAGATAATCAGTGTAGCATCAGCATAAAAACTGTAAATGAATGATCGATGGAGGAGTGGGTCTCCACCTTAAAGAAAACTAAGAGTCAGCAACAGGAATACAGGAGCCCTATAAAATTCCATAAGTAAGCACAAATATTGACAGAAGAGACCACCAAACCTGGAAGGTCAATTAAAGTGTTAAAAGACAGAAAGAGAGAGATGCTGCAAAGGCAGAAAAAAATATAACAGTGAGAAATTTCTACAATGCCCTTGCAGGCTAAATAAGCGTCATGACAGGGATGATGCAGAGACTGCATTTTTTGATTCCATAAATACTCTTTTCTGAGGATAACCTATAAGAGGTAGTACAATTTGTGATTTAGACCTAGAGCAGCACAGTGTCACCACAATCAATATTACAGGACGGTTCTGCACTGCACTCAAATTCAGCTTCCTTGCAGCTGTGACAAAAAAAAACAACCCACCCTCCAAAGCAATGGCAATATTTAACTCGCAAGAGGGAGCTGCCTAAAAGGAAAGAAGCTTGTTAAAAGGAAATTGAAAAGAAAAGCCAAAGAAATTTAATGCTTGCAAGTGGCATTAAGACTGTGTAAAGACACTGCATCAGAGGCTCAGTGTAAGCCTAGAGAATATCAGCAAAAGATTTTAGAACAGAATACAGGAACCAAAGTAAAAAAAAAAAAAACACACCACACAAAACCACAAAAACAAAAACCACAAATAAATAAACCACACTACCACCCAACTCAAAAACTGGACATTACTCCTTCAAGCAAAGAAAAAGAGACAGCAAGCTGGACCAAGCTAAACTGAAACTGTATTAGGCGAGAAAAGGCTGCAGAACAACTTTACAAACTAAGTCAAAACTCTTCAAACACAGCAAAATCAGGAAGCCTGCGAGAATGTCTGTAGGGCCAAAAGATGATCACTGTGGAAGGAGAACATTTGAGAGAGGGAGAAGTAAATGAAGTCTTGCATCAGTGTTCACAACATGTTATTTATGGGATGTTTCCACATCTACAGAACCTCTTCACATGGCAAAAATCTGAACCATTATCAGTGGAAGATCTTAATCAATTTATTTCAACTAATTTCTTCTACAAGGTGGCAGGGCCACATGGTATTCATCCAGGAGTTCAAAAGAAAAAGTCAACAGAAAACCCACACTACTTGCACATAGACACCCTAAAATGCTAACTCTGCTTTGTTACCAAATACCCAAATCAGCAACGGAGGGAGGGAAAAAGTGATGTGACTTTTTAAGAGGCACAGCACAGGCAGGAATCCCAGGAAACCCCAGGCCAGCATCCCACTGGTTTGGCCAAATGGGCAAAAACTGTAGCAATCAAAAGACCGAAGTTTACACATTGACAAACACCAATACAACAAGATTTTCAGACACTATGATTTCAACACAATCCCAGCAAGTTCCCAAGCCAAGACTTCAGAGAGTTAGGAGGATACACTCCTTTTTTACCGTCTTTCCATTAGCACTTACCACTGACTGGTCTGGGACTGCCGGACAAACTTGGCCTGACCTAGGCCAGGTGCTCCTCTGTTCTGATGCATTGTACCTTTCCAAAGGAAAGGCTTTTGGGAAAAAAAAATAAAATAAAATCAAGGGCTTCACCTGTTCTCAGCAAAGAGAGCTCATTGCATTTGTCACCACACTATTGGAGCTACTCTACCTGTCCACTCTCAGAAGAGTCACTTTTAACAGGCTCCACAGTCATTTTGCTCTGGGAATCAATCTTTCACACATAACCACTCACACCACCACCACCTGGATCAGCCTAGAGAAAAGAAATAGTAGAATGTAACTACCCGCTGCAGACCTCTCTTTGAGGGACATTTGTGAAACTCTTATCGAATTCAATGTTTTAAAGCATGAATAAAAAACACTTTACCTATGCCAAAGACTTCCCTCCTGGCAGCCCTACACTGAACCACCCACACAGTACCACTACCAGAAGCCTTCTGAGGGTCACACCAACCCAATTCCCTCCAGGACCAGACCTCCATTTCTAACGGAGCCTCCTCTACTGCCTCCAAAAGCAGGGGAGCATGAAAGATTTGTGTAACTGCTGGGGAGATGCAGTACCATTCTTGAACCGTTTACTTACAAGGCACAGCACCACCCCTAATCCTCAACATCCACATCAACCAAGAAACATGGAGATGAGGAATGCTCTAGAGAACCAGATGGACTACCATGCTTTGGAAGAAAATGACTGATATTTCAATTGTTTTAACAAGTCAGTCCTGCTGTACATGCCGATTTACTTGTTTTCTGACAGATAGGGCTGTAAGGCTTCATATTTTCAAGATGTTCTTCACCAGACATAATAGTAGAAATGGACTTGGGGTTCTGGGTTTTGTTAAATTATACTTGATTCTAATACAATTGGTTCAGATACCGAGCACTTGAAAACAAATCCTGTAAAAGTCCCCAAATGAATGATGAGAACCGATCCAACAATATTATCACCAGGGAAGCCAAGGTTCTTGGTGAAAAGTGAACAAAGCAAGCCTGCACACTGCAACTGTTGTTCTTCTAGAAACCTCCATCTTAGATAACCACCCACTGCAACAATAAGTTGTCTCTCCAAAAATCTTACAGACAAAATACACAAGCCAAGTACAGCAACATCCACGCTGTTCAGTAACAGACTGAAATTAGACCAGGATGTCATGCAGCCCACACTAGCTGCCCTGTAGTGCAAACCAGCGCAAAGATGCAGAACGTAACTGGTAGCGGCAAAACGACACATCTGACCGGTGGGAGGAGGGGGAAGCTGCACAGTTTGCTGGATCTGAACAATGTGCCTCTTGTTGCAGTAGAAGAGCGCTTCTGAAGGGGAGCAGAAGCGCTCTTCTCCTCACTACGTTGCTTTTACATGTATGAGAGAGGGGAACTTTGAACCACGCTCAATACATACAGGACTCGTGACAGATGCCCCTCCAACAGTTCTGCCAACATAATTAAACGCATGAGACCTGGATCTCCATTCACGCAGGGAACACCTTTGAGGAGGTACCTATTCCAAAGCCTTGGCCAACACAGCCTCTTCCTCTACTCTTGTCTGTGTGTTAAAGCTCTGCCCTATGGTGCTCCCTCCTTTTCTAACTACAGGTGCCTCCCCACAAAAATCATGACATTTCACAGGACCAGCTGAACTTTCTGACCCTATAATTCATGTATTGCAATCTGCAGAGAGCAGACGGCCACCCCCTTCTTACACCCTGTGGCTACTACTGTACATTGGCTTCCCAATCCTTTGCTATCAGCACAGGTCCCAGATGCCTTTCTATACAAAGGGCTACAGCAGAATTGAAAATACCCAGCTGAAAAGCAGAAGCTGCCAGTTCCTACCCAGTATACTTCTGTCTGGTTTGCTGTCCAGAATATGCTTATTCCACACCACTGACAGCAAAATCAAGACCCTGTTGAAATCCAGGTAGTCAGGAAGTTAACATATGTAAACGTTTGCAAACCACAGCATAGTCACCTTTCTCTCTTTAAGAAGCAGAAAGGACCCAAGTTGTGAAAGGAAAAATTGTAATCCAGGCCTTGTGACAAGATAAGATAGGGCTTAGGCTCTTTTTTACTCTCCCACTGACGCGGGTGATAATGTATTTTTGTCACCCTGCACTTGCACAACCAAAGGTCTTCTGGAAGCAAAGCAAACTCCCTTCCTCATCACAGTTCTGCTTCTGTGGCATCAGCTCATACTGCTTAATATGATGCAATGCCGTATGAGGAAAACTACTTCTCTATGCAAGTCATCCCGAGCCTGTCAGTCTTGAATGCACCTTCCCCCAGTTTACTGAGAAAGAAACACAACACAGCAAAACGACAGCAACAGATAAGAGTAAAGCAGAAGAGGGGGTTCAGCTCTGACAGCTACCTCAGCTGCTGCCGAAATCCTCAGTCAGGATAAATACTTTGGTCAAGGACCTACTGCAGTCACCTAACATAGCCAGCCCTGCGGGATCCCGCAGGGCAAGCGCTGAAGGTGCCATAGGGCAGCCACTCTCAGCAAAAACACTGCAGTCTTTCATTTAACTCCTATGCAACCTCCACAGAACATAACCCAAAAGCCAACTGCTTCTGTGAGGGAGAAGGGAAAGCTGCCTTTGGTGTATGGCTGAGAAGAGAGCACTGGATGAAATGGGAAGGAAAAGTTCATTTCAGGCTCCACTGTCCATTTATAGAAACTTAGGCATTCCT
>NW_009648876.1:9777075-9777677 GCF_000708025.1 Charadrius vociferus | reverse complement strand
CCTGGGAAAGCCACGTTGCTATTCGGTCAGCATGCCCTCCTACACTGTGCCACGTCCAGCATCTTGGAGAGCTGGCCACATAGTACTCCTTGTGATCCAAGTGCTCTGATCCACCCTGCCCTTCTTTACAGAGGTAGAAAGGAGAGAAAAGTGGAGAACTATTAACTACTATTAACTACTGCCACTAACAGCTCCTCTCAGCTCCTTGCTAAAGTCTTCTCTATTCTAACAGCTAAAACCCTGGGAGATACAGGGCCAAGCTACAGAGGGATGTGAGGCAGCCCACCACCTGCCCCTATTTCTAACAGGGATCAAATCTCATCTGAAGAGATGGGGAGTCTCCAGCAGTGGCCAAACAGCCAGAGAGATCTAGAAGTCCACTCGAAGACAGGAATTCCACAGGACGTGCTCCATTTCCACAGCACTTCTTAGACTTTCAGATGCTGCCTTCCCCAAAGGGCAAAAGGTACAGGACAGAGTTAGCAGTGAGCCATCAAACAGCAGCACATACAGCACTGCAGGCTTACCAGCACAAAAGCAATGGCCATTCAGATGTTGCAGACCCAATTATTCGGCAACACCCACCCCACCCACTACCCCAT
>NW_009648876.1:9775235-9776690 GCF_000708025.1 Charadrius vociferus | reverse complement strand
TCCCCCAATTCAGAACAAGAGGAAAGGTCACACCTGGAGAGAGAGGGAGCAAGCGTGAATGTCATTCACAGCTCATCATCCAGTTTGTCCACCTCAAAAGCCCTTATCCAGTAGCCTGCAGATAGCACCTAAAAGCTCTGCCTCAGGCCATTTCTGTTACAGAAGCCCGAAATCTCTGAAGCCAGCTGCATCAGAACAAGGACAGACCCCACCTGAAGACCAGTAAGGTACTGCATCATTTTTTCCCAGAGGCAGAGATTAATACGAAGCAGAAGTTTTCCTTCCTCCCAAACCACATCAACACCTTTTATCAACCCCCGCTAAAAAATGAAGAGGCAAAATTACAGCAGAAAGATAATCGAAGACACCCGCATCCTTACTCCCAAGCCCATGAGCTGCTCGTTTCTCTTTGTCAGAATGGCAAGAGCCAGGAACGAGGTCTACTTCAATCAAAAACAATACCCGTGGCAAAGCAATACAAAGTCACAAACACAAATGTTCTTTCATTGCCCCTGTGCAACACAATTACACCCTTCCCTGCATGCTGCCCATGTCCCTTGCCCATCAGGTGACAACAGGGAGACACAGCAGTAAGAGATACGATTAAAACCAACATGCCTGAAGAAGTGTCGCCCAAGCACAGCAGTCCAGCACATGCCATGGTAGCTGAAGCAGAAGACTGGTCCCTGGCCACCGGGCTCCAGCTTACAAATTTCAAAAAGCCATGAGACTTTAACTCATTACCTAAACATCCTCACCACTGTGTTAGTTCTGTCATGCCACAGCACTGTGTCTCCTCATCCCGAAAAGACAGGAGAGCAAGTACATTAAAGCAAGGGGCAAGGCAAGCACATACTCCTGCAAATGCTCGTATCTCAGGAGTGTTTCTTCCCGCTGTGGTCCTCTCACCAGGAGGAATGAGGGGACAGTCTCCCTCCAACACAGAAGTCTGAAGCCCATCTGCTGTAACCTGTCAGGTCTGAACCACATCCCCAAACAGGGAGCCAGCTGATGAAATCAACACACCAAAATGGAAGCAGCACGGCCTTACACCCACCTCTTGTGCATGGGACTTCACATGGATGTCCAGCACCGAGCTCCTCCACAAATGACACTGCTGACAACGTAGCAGGCACGCTACTACTGACGGCTGACTTTCAGAAGCATGTCAGACAAATTCCTCCCAATATTCAAACACATCTGTGAACTCTCTAAAACACTTCTGCTTCCTGCCAGAACTTCAGCCTGAGGAAAAGCCCCCTCATAGATTAGAAACTTAGTCATTCCTGGGAAAGCCACGTTGCTATTCGGTCAGCATGCCCTCCTACACTGTGCCACGTCCAGCATCTTGGAGAGCTGGCCACATAGTACTCCTTGTGATCCAAGTGCTCTGATCCACCCTGCCCTTCTTTACAGAGGTAGAAAGGAGCCAGGGCTGGCGAACTATTAACTACT
>NW_009648876.1:9770428-9774897 GCF_000708025.1 Charadrius vociferus | reverse complement strand
TTTCCCCCAATTCAGAACAAGAGGAAAGGACACACCTGGAGAGAGAGGGAGCAAGCGTGAATGTCATTCACAGCTCATCATCCAGTTTGTCCACCTCAAAAGCCCTTATCCAGTAGCCTGCAGATAGCACCTAAAAGCTCTGCCTCAGGCCATTTCTGTTACAGAAGCCCGAAATCTCTGAAGCCAGCTGCATCAGAACAAGGACAGACCCCACCTGAAGACCAGTAAGGTACTGCATCATTTTTTCCCAGAGGCAGAGATTAATACGAAGCAGAAGTTTTCCTTCCTCCCAAACCACATCAACACCTTTTATCAACCCCCGCTAAAAAATGAAGAGGCAAAATTACAGCAGAAAGATAATCGAAGACACCCGCATCCTTACTCCCAAGCCCATGAGCTGCTCGTTTCTCTTTGTCAGAATGGCAAGAGCCAGGAACGAGGTCTACTTCAATCAAAAACAATACCCGTGGCAAAGCAATACAAAGTCACAAACACAAATGTTCTTTCATTGCCCCTGTGCAACACAATTACACCCTTCCCTGCATGCTGCCCATGTCCCTTGCCCATCAGGTGACAACAGGGAGACACAGCAGTAAGAGATACGATTAAAACCAGCATGCCTGAAGAAGTGTCGCCCAAGCACAGCAGTCCAGCACATGCCATGGTAGCTGAAGCAGAAGACTGGTCCCTGGCCACCGGGCTCCAGCTTACAAATTTCAAAAAGCCATGAGACTTTAACTCATTACCTAAACATCCTCACCACTGTGTTAGTTCTGTCATGCCACAGCACTGTGTCTCCTCATCCCGAAAAGACAGGAGAGCAAGTACATTAAAGCAAGGGGCAAGGCAAGCACATACTCCTGCAAATGCTCGTATCTCAGGAGTGTTTCTTCCCGCTGTGGTCCTCTCACCAGGAGGAATGAGGGGACAGTCTCCCTCCAACACAGAAGTCTGAAGCCCATCTGCTGTAACCTGTCAGGTCTGAACCACATCCCCAAACAGGGAGCCAGCTGATGAAATCAACACACCAAAATGGAAGCAGCACGGCCTTACACCCACCTCTTGTGCATGGGACTTCACATGGATGTCCAGCACCGAGCTCCTCCACAAATGACACTGCTGACAACGTAGCAGGCACGCTACTACTGACGGCTGACTTTCAGAAGCATGTCAGACAAATTCCTCCCAATATTCAAACACATCTGTGAACTCTCTAAAACACTTCTGCTTCCTGCCAGAACTTCAGCCTAAGGAAAAGCCCCCTAATAGATTTTTCCTAGTCTTTTAAGCAATGAGATGCTACTAATATTGTAATAACACTAATATTTTAATGGCAAAGTATCCAACATGCAAGTAAGCCCCATTCTACACCTCCCCATCCATGCACTTGCAGGGACAAGGAAAAAAATGGAAAAACCCATAATGGAAAAAAACATGCATCTCCCTGTTAAAATGAGGAAAAGTAAAATGCCATGAAACCCAGCAGTGGGTAAACAAAAGAATGTGATCACCTCCTCCACAGGTGTTCACACTCTTCTCTTCTAGCATTGATTCGAGTGCTTAATCTAATGCTTCTTTGCACTTCAGATACCACAGCCAATGCATGACCAGAAACAAGTGAGGAGAATCTGATCCTCTACTAGGGTTTGTTTGTTTTTTAAAAGATATTTACTGCCCAGTCTGACTGATTCAATGATTTACTGTTCAGGGCTAACTTTGAACCTGAAGGTTACCATCACTCAGCAAGAAGCAGCAGCGGTGTCCTGAGCAGACATCACCCTGGCAGACCTAGATGAACCAGCAGGCAGGGGTCTCCTCAGGACAGCGCTGCTTAAGTACTGCCAAAGGCCAAGATGGTAGGAGCAGAAAGACGGCAGGTGTATCAAAAAAAGAAGCAGTGACGCTGCCCTGATCCTCCATGTAGCTGACTGCAGTTCCTGTCGGAGAGGGATGAGTGCTCAGCATTTGATAATAATAATCGTGATAATAACTCATGACAGTTTTCTACCTTGAGGATCTGTAACTAAGTGACACGGTAAGGAAAGGAAAAACATACAGTTGTGGAGGAACGGGTGTAGGGAATGATTTCCCATACTTGCATACTGCAATTACAAACTCGCTGTATTATACCCTTTGCTAACACTCCCTAAAACACAGTCTTTAACTGCAGAGTCGGGAAAAAAGGATGCCTCTATTTCTTTCCCCTCCCCAACCGCTAAACAAAATAGCTACTTTTCATTCACTATGATTATACACCTCAGGACTCTCGACTAAGAGAATGAAATTAAGGGAACGAATAGGTCCTTCCTATGGAGCACACCCTGTCTTTAGTCGTTGCCATTTCTGATTTCTCCAATTCTCTAAAAGGAAAGTCTGGGATTACAAAGAAGAGGCTATGTACTGAACTGAGGTCTCATTGCCACATCAGTTCAACCCAAAGCATAGCCAAAGTTTGCTTTTCGCAACCGTTAGACTAACCCGCTCCTTTTAGGACAACGAGGATACCACATACGCACATAGCACAGACTGAAAACCTCATTGTTTGGATTTCTTATGCACACTGTTGAGTAACTCCACCTGAATAATTAAAAAAAAAGTTTGACAGCAAAATGCTCTGTTACTTATTTACTCCTAAAGCAGCAGAGTGCTCATGCCAAGTTAAATGCCTTCCACTCTAAAGATTCATTTAAAACACATAAAAAACAGCCCACTAGCCTGGGTGATAAGAGTGAAGAGGAAAGCTTAGATTCACTCAGAGAAAGATGTTTTCTCTTTCCAAAAGATGTAAGCCAGAGTCTCCTTAATTCCCTAGTGCTGTTCCACAAACTCCCGTTCCTCAAATACCATCCCCAAGCATTCACCTCTTTTAGCCTCCGCAGTATTTAAATAAGTACAGAAACCCTGGAATGTGGGGAAAGGAGACCTCAAACCCACTGCACACAAAGTTACCTGTGAGGAAAACCGTGCTTAAGAAACTACCTGAACTGCAAACCATTCAAATCTGAATAGCACCCACAGGCTGAACGAAAGAGGGACCAGGGCAGTGTGCAGCCATGTGTAGGGGAGTACATTAGGTCTCAAAGTAAGGGGCACAGGTCCAGCCTAGCAAGCTAATGCCAGGTTCTACTTCCCTCTTCTTCACACTACCGTTGCAGAGCCAGACTCACTTCACTTACGCCACATTGCACCAGCATTGGTCTATCTGCTTCGTGCAGCAAGGATGAGTGGGTGTTCCAGTGCAAGGGTCAAGAAGCTATTTCCCTCATCCTTTCAAAACTGTGGAAAAATTTGTCTCCTCTGAGTACTAGCTGGCTACAAGAAAAGACCATCACAGCTTGAGCAAGTGTGGGTCACTGGCCTCCTTCACCTGCCTTGATGCAAGAGAGCTCGGGGAGCTTACCTTGCCCTAGCACGACAGAAGGTTTGCTTCTTTTCAAAGCAACTGCTTGTGGAAACTCTGTACCTACTTTTAAGAGGTAAGAAAGCGTTAAAGTCCTTTTCCTCCAGGACCCAGTGACAAGTACTCTTTTCAATATACAGTTAATCACCTTTGTCCCATCTTCTTGTCAGCAGGAGAAGGATATTGCAGTGTCAAGTCCAGATGCAACTGCAGATCTGAGGTTTGCAGGACACCTTGCCTAACGCGCATTTCTCAGCACTGAGCATTCCCCTCCAGCCCATCCACGGTGCTACTGAATCATACCCCTGGAGTGGAGATTTGCAGACATGGGAATAGGAGGGCACTGGAGAAGACCCTGAGGCCAAACACCACTCAAAGCCAGAATCATATCCAACCCCCCGACACTTAGGTCCCATTTGCTTCTGCCACCACCGTCAGCCCAGAGCCTAACCCCAGCTGTGTCCTTCCAGGTACCAGGGGGAATTTCATATAAGCACCTCTTATTCTTGCTCCTGCCCTCCATGCCCTGCGGATCTCTTCCCCCTCCCTGGTTTGCCGCTTTCCCCCTTTAGCACTCCCAGTCTCCGTCCAGGCTGGTGAAGGCGTGCCCCATGTGCCCAGCCAGCCAAAGGACAGCTGCCCCGTTACCTGGTTCCCAAAGACAGCGATGGAGCAGGCGGTGGAGACCTCATGGGAGCCGAACCAGACGGAGGCGATGCGTGAGGGCATGCCCAGGATGAAGACCTGAGCCAGGGAGCAGATGACCTGCCCCAGGACGGTGACAGGGAAGAGATGTGGCTTCAGGCTGCCCAGCTTCACCCAGGCGCCCAGGGCGTTGAGGGCCGAGCCCACCAGGGCGATGATGCGCAGGCCCTTCTTGTCCAGCAGCCATGCCACGGGGAAGAGCAGAGGGATGTAGGTGAGCATGTAGCTCATGGAGAGCCAGTCGATGGCAAAGGTGCTCACGCCGTAGAAGCCCACGAAGACGTTGTTGATGCTGCCGTACTGAATCCACTGGAAGGCGCTGCACAGCGAGTAGCTGCTGAAGAGCAGCACCACGGGCCAGCGA
>NW_009648876.1:9767374-9770147 GCF_000708025.1 Charadrius vociferus | reverse complement strand
GGGGGTACCGGTGGAGCGGTAACCGTGGTGCGGGCCCTGCAGGAGCGCTGCCCGTGAGGCGGCAAGAGGGGCCGCGACCCCCCTCCCCACGGCCGCCGCCACCCCCGGCGTTTGCAGGCCCCGCCGAGCGGCCGCCCCGGCGTAAGAAAGGCCCGGTGCAGGAGAGATCACGGTGCCTAAACCGAAGCGATGACCAGGACGGGGACCGAGCCAGAAGTGTGCCCCGGGGGGAGGCTGTGTGCCTGTGGGCAACGCCTGACCCAGCCCGGGGTGCCAGGGTGGAGGGACGCCTGGAGGATCCATCAGTTTGGGGTTTGGGTGCGTTGGCTTCCGATGTCTTGATGTCTTGGGGTTTGGGGGGGGGATGTGTGTGTGACTTTTTTTTTTTTTTCACACTACAAAGTGAAAACATCCAGCCAAGTCAAAAATAAAACATCTGAAACGTGGCTGAAGCGAAAGAGCCAAAAGTGATGTTTGTTGTCATACTCATGGGGAACGTGCAGTTAGTGAGTCAGCGCTTGTTTTCCCATTACTGCAGCAACGTGTCACTCTGATGGATTCCTGCCTGGAGATCACTTATGATCTACAGTTCATTTAATTAAATCGTGTTATCTGAACTCTAAACACATTACTCAGCACAAGCTTTAAAACATGGACTTGGTTGCGTACCAGTGGTGTTCAGCTCTCTTCCAGCATTAAACACACAGCTCAAAGTTCACTTGGAAAGATGGGAGCGATGACCTGTCTTTAGGATGATATTCCTGAAACAAAGACTCGGGTCAGAGAATGAAAAAAGTGAAGCTCCTCTGACTTGTATTTACCTTCTGGAATGCTGTCAGAGGTTACTGATGCTGTCTTCTGGGTTATCCACCTGACTCCTGCCAGGAGCAGGCAGATACTCAGCTTTGGTGCCTTGACATTCTTATTTCCCATGCAAGGAAAAAAAAAAAAAGCTTTGGAGGAATTATTCCAAGGAGGGCAAATGTCACCTTCGGTGGTTCTCGCTGTGTATCCTCACAGAGCTCTCGCTTCTTGGGTTTCCTACTCCCACCAGAGCGGCCAGGAGCAGAGCTGGAGACAAGCGAAGCCGGTGCAGCCTTCCCTATGTGCTCTGCTGGGCACCGCGGGGCAGAGCTGCAAACCTTCCTACTCTCCCCTGCCTCAGCCCGCAGCTTTGCCAGTGAACCTCTGGCCTCACCTGGGATGCTTGTTGCGATGGTGCAACATAACCATAATGTAGTCCTTTTACATAATAAACAAGAAAGGCAAATTCAGAAGCAAGAGCCAGAAAAGAGGTTTTTGGTCCCATTTATTATTAGGTTAGGCACCCAAAGTTACTCCAAGGTCTGTACTGAGACAACAAAAAGAACAGAGGAATTTGTTCTAATAAATTTGTAATTTAAATGTATCAGGAATGCAATGAGTAATAGCAGTGCAGAGTGCAGAGGTGAAATGGAGCAGGAAAAGGACTGTCATGGTCCAGCAGCTGCTTAGTCTGAGAACTCTGAGGATACAACAGTACAATATTACAGAAAATTAACTTTTAGGTTCATCAGATTTGAAAAGGTCTTTCCAAAATTCTCCACAATATTATAAAGATATCAAAGTTACCCCGAGGTAATCACTATCGTTAATTAAAGAGCAGTCAAAAAAAAAAAAAACAAACACCACAAAGATCAAGAAAAGAAATAAACAGGCAATTTTTAGCATGGCAAACTGCGTTTGCTCAGAGGAGTATCGTTTAGTAATAATCCCAAAAGCAGAGTGAGAAGCAAAATTTGCAGATAGTAAGGCAGCATTTAAGTTACTCAAGAATAAGTTAAATATGTCACCTACATGTTGTATTTAGGTCTATCTGACTTTAGGCGTGTAGCTTTAACTATCTGTAACTGAAGGCGTTATCACAGTCCATGGCATCTTTAATTTGAACACTCAGATAAGTGCAGGATAGTAGAGTGAGGTACTGTATGGCGCTCTGCTGTAGTCAAAGGTCTCTGGGCAGCAGAGAGGAAGACACCAGTAACTAACAGGGAGTGAACGTGGGTTCAGGCTTAGGTCACAGAAAGAGAAAAAGCAGAAAGAGTATAAAGAAAAAAATAAGGAGTTGAGGAAACACTGTCACACTGTAGGAAAACACTGAGAACAGTTAAATTTCTTTACATGTGACTAAAAAGAGAGCACACACATAGAAAAATATTTAGACATATGAGAGAGGAATAAGAAACACACGCTGGGTCCTTTGCCTCCCACCAGCTCTACTGCAAACTGGAGTCAGAAACAGCCTGTTGTCTTGAACTGTGTTTTAGTCCCTCCTTCAGCTCCTAAATTGCTCTCAAAAATCCTCAGTTTTACCCATCACCAACAAAAAGTCCATAGCGAGCCAGAGCCTGCCAAGCGAGGAGCTGTTTGCTCACACTAAACCAATGTCTTAATCCAATCAGAAAAGTCAAACGGTAAATCAAGAATGGCTAAAACACAGACCCTGCGGAAAATAACAGCTGAAAGCAGACAGATGAAAGCAGTGCCCAGCCTCCGGTGACTGCAGGCTGCCAAGTGAGCATGAGGCAGGCAGGGCAGCAACACTGGCTCCACCAAAGCCAATTTAATCAAGTATTTTTCATACCTATAGGCCCACACTTCCCAGAACTCCTCTCCTCAGGGAGATTTCAGGGCTGTTTTATTTTATTTCTGGCTCTGTGAACTGTTCAATCACCCCTTTATATCATTTGCCAATTTCTGGACCAAAATAAAACCCCTGTGCTTTGCATTTCTT